>NW_010241965.1:0-9786 GCF_000690775.1 Eurypyga helias | reverse complement strand
TATATATATATATATATATATGAAGGTTATGAATCAGTATAATGCACTGATTTTGTGGTGGACAACCTCAAAATCTGCTTCAACAAAGGTGCTCTCCTGCTATACTTGTATGCATCTGGATAATCTGTGGTCCCATTTCTTGTTTGAATTTAGAAAGTAGATCCTGATATAATTTTTTTTATATATTCTTATTTCAACACAGCATTTAAATGAACTCAGAAATTTTGGTTAAAGTCTTTTATGTATTTTATATCACTCAGTGACTCCCTATATTGCACACTAGAGATGTGCGATGTTAAGAAAGTCCTATAATTGCTTCTACCAGTTAACAATATTATAGTTAAATGCCAGCTAAATTATTGAGAGACATTGTTTAGTACTGTGGGGAAAACCTAAAATGAAATGCTAGAAAATGCTATTACCAGCTATTCTTCACTGAGAAATTTGGGGTTTTGTGTTTTGTTTTGTTTGGTTTTTTAAGGAGATCCATTATGATCCTGATTCAAACTGACTGCCATTTCCTTCCTCAAAAGACATTTGAAGTTTTTAAAATTAAAGCAAATAGGTAGAGATAGGTGAACACATCTAGATGAAATAGAAACCAATCTGAGTCAAACCTACCAGAAAATTCAGTGGCCCAAGAGGGTTTTATGTTTTTCAATACAACCAAAACAGTTTTAAGAAACTATGCTCTTTTTAGGATTATGACCAAGCTGCTCATAAAAATAAGAGCCCAGATATTTTGAGTATGGAGTTACATCAATATTAAACAAGATCTATAACTAACATGCATATTATTTAACTGCATACTGTGTGCATAGCTGAAGCAGGCTGTAATGTCACACCACTGCCTGTACTTGCCTGAGTCTTTCCCTGACTTTGATCCCCAAATATCTGATAAGTCCTCTACAATCCCAAAATGCACTTCCTCTGCATACCATGATGTGCCCCGTAACCTCAGGCAGCAAACCCCCTCAGCCCAAAGGGTGCTCTAGCATTGATGAATCATGGTGGGTTTCACACTTCAACAGCAGACCCTCCTGGGACAGCCATGGGAGGGTTCCCAACAGAGTATCCCTTCCTCTGAGTCCTTAATTTGGGTTACCCCTTGCCATTGTGCTCCAATGTTCCTCTGGGCTTTTGCACATGGGTCTTTGATGAGCTGATGGCTACTGGACTGGACCTGGGAATATCTGCAGGCACCAATTACTTGGTCACCCCTTCCTGCTCTCTCTGAGCTCCTTTGTGAGTTTGCATATGTTTTTAACATGTATCTTAATATTGCACATTCTTTGCTTCAATAACTTTTCAAACATACTTTACCCCATCTGGCTGATATGAACTTAGGAAAATAAATGTATGTCCTTTTTAAGTTAAGGAGAACTATTAAAGCCTGATATGTTTATTTACTAAGTATTTTTATTGCAAAATGATGGAGAGAGAGAAAACCTGCCAGTGGAATAAAAATAATAGGTTAAATCCGAGCAAACTCTATCAGAAATGGAACAGCATTTTATAGCCATTCACTACTTTGGTCCATCTGGTACAAATTGCAGTAACTCCATTGAAGCCAATTTATACCAGCTAATGAGCAATTTCAGGCTTTCAAGCAAAGAAGAAGGAGAAACGAGATGCTGGAAATGAAGGAAAGAAGACTTTCAGAATGTGATATATCAGAGAAAATAAAGGTAGAGCCCTGGAACTTGATTCAGATGACAGTGGCATTGCTCAGTAATAGTTTCTTATACTGTTTCAAGGTGCTAGTTTTCCAACTCAGGTGCTTTGGTGACCAGCAAAAGAAGAACAAGTAATGTTAGTTGCCTTTGATGACAAACCACCCCCATCCCAAATAAGAAAAAAAGACCGTATAATATTGTATCAATGAAGGACATCCCTGTGTGTGCAGATGCATGAATTTGCATGTTTGTGTTGTCTTTAACTGCAGAGATTTTGTTGGCCACTGTCTTGAGAAAGCAGAATTTGGTAGGTAGTCTTCACTGGAGATCATCAGCAGAGAACTGGATAGCCATTGTCAAGCTGAGAACTCAGTCTGAATGGAAACTTTGCTGAAATTAAATGGCATAGGTTTTCATGCTAATGTAAATATGCTAACTTAAACCACTTGAGGATATGACATACTGCCTCTAGAACTAGCAGTTACTTCCATACTGGTAATATTTTAAAGTATATGCATGAAAGGGATGAACCATGAAGCTCTAGGGTTAATTTGAATTTTCAACAGTTGCTTTTGATGTAATTGTTGGAATCAAAGGCCACTGAAATGCAAAAACACATCAAAATCTGTTACTCATTCTTTTTTTTTTTTTTCTTAATAATTCTTTATCCTTGGAAGCATGTTTTTCAAATAATTCTACTAAGTAATTGCAAATAATTTCTAACTAAATATTGCAATCCATAACCTGTGTTAATCAGTGTGTTATATTTGTCCTACCACTATATTCTCATTGTATATGATGGTAATTGTAAATGAAGTCGAACTACAAAGTACTTCAAGCAGTTATTAGAAATCTAAAGAAAATTTGTCTTTGATTATTACAGAGAATTGTAAGTCACCTATGACCTGGTTTCACAGTGATGAAATCTTCCCTGACCAGCCCTTATTATCCTTCAAATTAGGTTTTAAAAATATTCTGTGAATACTGAATTATGAGATTTATTTGATTTAGATGGACATCTTAATTCACTTGGACTTATGTACTCATTGGTCATTAGAATGTTTCATAACGCATTAGGCTCAGTCTGGCACTTAGTAATTTTACAATATATTACTAGGGTAATGGATACTATTTGTATTTCAGCCCTGTCCTTACTACCATTCATTATGATTGCATCTGTCATAATCTGTCTGATGTTGCATTTCCCATAGTGTCTCCCACCATGGTACCTAGTGGGTTCATGACCACAGAGGTAAAACCTTTGCATTGTAATACAACAAAATTAAAACCTCCTAGTTCACTTAAGCTGATCTAATATAATTACTAGCATGTCATGGAAAACAAATATCTTTTTGTGTTAACTTCACTAGTGCAATTAAGGATTTATAATGTGATTTGCACATAAATGGAATATTTGCTTTATGATAAAACTGGCTTCACAAGATCTCAAACAAAATTCCCTTGTTCCCCAAGCACCTGCTGAGTATGCGTATCAAGATTCAGGAGGCTCGAAAGTATTGCCTAATTTTAGAACAAGTGATTATTCATCTCAAATGTCATAACAGAAAGTGAGATGTTCAATGTTTGATACTTATTTTGTTACTAATAGTTTCTTATTCACCCAATCAGTTAACAGACAGAAAAAAAAAAAAAGTAACAAAACAAGATGACATTGCCTTCCCGCTTAAAAAGTGCATGTTCAATTGGTCAGATATAGCAAAAATTATGAAAATAATCTGGAGTTTAAAGACTAAAAGATGTTTAAACAAAGCTATGTAAGAAAAAAATCTAAGTAAATTCTCAAACAAGACAGTGTATTTTAAACAGCATATGGAAAAGATGTGTAAGACAAGCAAACTGAAGTTTATGCTTTGATGGATATTAGCTGAAAACAAATAAATGAAAAAAACCACTTAAACTAGAAAAAGAGGATTAGATCACAAATAATTAAAAATATGAAAGAGAACCCATGTTAAATCCCAAAGCAAGCTTTTTCTAATTAATTCAGACATGTTCATGATGAAGGAAACATTGATTTTGTTACTCTAGGGCAGTGAAGGCTTAATTTCATATCCAGTGAAGTTAGTGAAACCTTTTTTATTAACATAAGTAAAGAATTAAGAATTTACAGTTTACATTGATAAATTGCATAACCTTTTTTCTTTACCGAAGGACTCAAAACTTAGTCACTTTAACAGTGTATAGGAAAATTATTTCCTGGCATGTGGGGTCTGTTGAAAGCCTAGCAGGCCTAACAGGCCATGAGATCGTAGACCATGAGTTGCCATGGTGAATAAACATCGGGGTTGAAAACAGGACGTTGGAAGGAAAGGAGTGAACTGCCGAAATCAGCATAAGAAAGAAACATTGAAGGACAGGCAGTAAGTGAGTGGACAGCTGGTGGCCTTGCCTAGGATATTCAAGTGTTGCAGCCCTGCTGGAAAACTACTGGGTGGAACTGAGGGAAGGGGAAACTGGGTATAAATGGAAGTGTTTGTTGTGAATAAAACATCTCAGCATCTTCACTGATCTGAGTCTGTGCCTCAATATGCCACACTGGCAAACAAGATTGAAAACAATATAGCATGTGCAGTGGAAAACCTCACAACATGCCCACCGGTCTGCAGCAGGATATGTTACCTGACAGGGTATAAAACTCTGTCTTTTTGTATTGAGCATGTCATTAATAGATTTTAAATGTTACTCTGCCCATTTACAACATATGCCAAGTGAAAAGTAATGTACGTATGCACTTTATTTCAGAATTCTTCCAGACAGGGTTTGTCTTTTTATGCATTCATAAAACTGAGGTTAATGGTAACGCAAACTCTCCTGTAGTTTACGAAAAACAAAACCAAACTGCAACAAAAATCCCCACTAAAGTTAGCTGTGCTCACACAAGCAGAGGAACTAGATATCTATTAAACTGTAATATGGTAAAATGTATAAAAAATTCAGGGAAACACAATTTTTCATCCGGAAAGAGATGTTCCCAATCATATATCCTTAATTTCCTAAATACCTGCACCTCCTGTCTGCACTGTGAGCAATTTTGTCAAGACACTTCTCTCACTCTCAAGTCATCTTAAATTTTGGTGGTTAAGGTATGATCCTGTGGGTAATTTCCTCACAGTGAATTTGAACCTGCATCTCTTTCTCTCTTCATGAGTCTGCATCAAAGAAACTTTAAACAACAAGCAAGAGCAAAAATGAGAGGAGCATACCTATTGACTAAGGCTGTTTTTTATTTATTAACCACTGATCAAAGAAAAAAAAGAAAGAAAAGAGGAATGCACAATGATGAGGTAATTGTGCTCTGAGAAGAAATATGGTTCAGCAAGGTTACAGCTGTGGCTCAGCAACTTTTCACTAGAGGAAGAAGGGCTGCCTGCTCAAGAAACAAACTGACCAAAAAGCCAGATATCTCCTTCAGGCAGCTTAGACAGATGGTGACCCAGAGTGTTTGTGGTGTCATTGGTGGGAGCTCTGTAGAGGCTCTACGGAAGACAAAGTCACTCACAGAGACAGGTCCAAACACCTCAGATTGCTGCTGTCCAAGATGAGGTCAGTGTACCTGGATACAGATGACCAATGGGATTTAGGTACAGCAATGTCTTATTCTGCTAACAATACATTTAGAAGGATGTGTTAACTTGCTACACTAAATCCCAGGCATCGGGGGTGTGTGTGCGTGTGTGTGTGTGTGTATGTGTGTGTAAGTAAAACATAAAGAATAATTTATTTCCTGAAAAATCTGTTTCAGTGTGTAGCTTATTTTCTTTAATAAAGTCCTGTAGGCTTATTTCCCTATAAAGTGAGAAAAAAACCCTGTTTATTACAAAAACCTCTTTCTTATAGTGGTTGCTCCATTTTGTACTCCAACATCGTTTTTCTCATTTCTGTTTCTCTTCCTTTGTTAAGAATAAATTGGATTACACTGAAAATAATTCTGCTTTCCACATGTCCATATGAGAACAATCTTAGAAGGACAAATAAGTATATGGTGATAGCTTCTTAAATTCTTCCTTCAGTGTAGCAATTCACATCACTAAAAAGAGGTTGAAAAGACTGAGTTTTCTAAATCTTCACAGGAAATGACTGAATAAGTGTTTGATGGGACAACCCATTGAGATTCAACAACATTTTTTTCTGTCTTTCTGAGATATAGTGACCACTTATGTTATTGTTTCTCATATTGCTCTGATGGTCAATGACAGTTTCACTAATTGTAATGCTCTGTTCTTCCTTGCTTTTCCTGATCTTAGCATTTTTGTTGGATATGTGTGGGTAAGGAGTTATAAGAGTGGAACTATGCATAATTTTATTATCTTTAATTGTGCCCAATTGAATAAAAGTCTGAGATTCATAGTGGTTATTAATTACTCCCTGACTACTTTCTGCTTGCTTTTTAATGGTAAGTAACTTTGTAAATTTATTTACAAAAGGAAAGATATAATGGGTAACTACTTCAGAGACTTTTTCTCCCTTTTTCCCCTCTTAAAGTGAATTCATCTCACTTCCATGGAAATATGGAAATCAGGTGAAAGAATGCTTTGAACTTCAGGTGTTGGCACTTAAATCTCTGCATTATATATATTTAATTATGCACACACTAGAGAGAAAAAAAAAAATGTTCTTCTGTAAGAACATCTTCCACCAGATGGCCTCTAAGCACAACTGTAAGGACTAGTGAATTCAGGTATTTATCATGAATGTTAAAAAGGCATTTGTTACTACTCAGCGCTTTTAATAAGAAGAGTAAACTCAGTCACTGAAAAATAAACTTCCATATTTTTAATCCCAGCTCTTCCACTTTACCTTGAAAGACACTATGTAATGTTCCCCATACTATTGTATACCAGGGTACATTCAACCCCAAAGGATATAAACAGGAAATAGAATTGTGCATGATTGAAAAACAATCCCAACAATCTCAGTCTTAAAATGAAGCAGCATCATATGAAAGAATAGTTTTTAAAGGTAGTAGTTCATGTGAAATCTCTGTGAACGAAACAGATCTGTTCTGAGCTGTTAAGATGGTATGCTAAAGACCATATTGACCCTCTAAAGTGGAAGTACTATTATGGCAGACAGAAAGGCTGAATTTAGTTCCTCTGCACTGGAGGTAGTTGGCTGAAAAACAAAAGGTAGGATCTTGTTGATGTTCTTGTAAAGAGAGAAGCCTCCAAAAATCAAATTAACATTTCTTTTTTTCTTTGCTTCTTAAGGTGTATCTATTCAGTAGTAAAGAAGAGCAATGAAACTCCAAGCTTATAAATCTCACCTACATGTCTGGATTTAAATAGGATCTATTCAGGGACAGAGAAAAACTATAGCTCAAGGGACAGTTAAATACAATAAATAGAAGATAATTGTCAGATACTGATCAGCATAATAAAAATATTCATAGGCTTTGTGACAGAGGGAGAAATTCAGCCATTAAATCCATTTTAATTCCCCAATAATTTGTCTATTTTATATCTTTTCTGTGATATAATACAGACAACATAAATCAATTTAAGTTTGCTGATTTCTGGAAAGTTCTGCTTATCCTAATTTACATCATCTGAGTGATAGAGCAACTATTTTAATAAAGCCCAAATTAAGTGCCTACATTCAAATAATTTTGCTCTATATAATTCAGTTTGATATTTCCTTTGTTTAGATCTACCTCCTTAAAATTTCCTTTGCATTTCAGGTTCAAACTCAAAGTTTAGATACAAAAGTTGGCTGATCCTGTGTAGCTTTCAATTTGATGACATGGGTGGAATTCATTCTGTCTTGATTTAAACAGGCAAAATTTAAGATACCAGGAAAAGCTGATTATTTGGATTTCTCTGCTGAGAACAGAGAGAGCAAAGTTCTTCCTAATTGTGACAAAACCTATCTAAAATGAAGAGTTTTAAACTGATGGAATATATCCCACCCACCGAGGGGGAATCAGCTGTGAGAATCAACAGATATGTATCTAAACTTACCATCTAAATTCATAATATGGTTAAGGAAGAAAATTGATGCTTCAAATGTGTGTTCTATTTCATTGTATAATGAAGAACTAGAGCAAGGTAATTGGCTTGCTCCCTAAAAATGCACGTTTTTCTCCACTGTCCAGTTGCAATAGATTCATATGTGGTAGCCAGGTAGCTAGTTAAATGTCTACATTACACATATCTCTGTTTGTCACATGAGTCTTATCCTTAATTCTTTGTAGTTCTGAAACTATTAAATAATAATCAACTGATTGCAGTTTTCAGATCTGATACAATCACTAAATCAGAAAATTTTCTGTTTTCCAGCTATACTGCAGAAGTTTCACCAAAGTCTAGTCATTCCTTTGTTGTAAAATAATTTCACAGTTCCCTAATAGCCACACGTGTAGAAGCACCTACTGATGAAATTGTGGATTCACATGGAAGTTTGAAAAGACATTTACCTGACTTTCAGAAGAATCTGAACTGAGAGTCAGTTATGTTACTACTTTCTTCAAACACGATAGAAAGTAAACACTTTTGTAAATACAGCATAAAACATTTTAACCATGACACACCTGTCCTCTAATTGAACCACAGTATGTTTTAAAACTCTTGTAAGTATAGAAAGAGTTTTAACAGTTTATTTATATTCAATGAACAAAAGCAGCATTAGTTAATAACTGACATTTTGGGAACTGGAATTTACGGAGAGGTAAATAGGTTTCACATATTTTATTTCAGGAAAAGATAACTGATTTCATTTCACACTAAGTTAAAGTGATTAGTGCTTAATATGAAAAACTGCTCAGTAATTTATAGTGTTTACAAAGAGTGTGGAATTTTGGTCTAACACACTAAACTATAAAATTTGCTTACATTTAAGCAAAAATATAATGCATGAAATTTACATAAGCTTTCATTTTCTGAAATGCTTTGAATATAGTAATTTATGACACATTTCTAAAAGACCTTGGAGTTCTTTCAATTACACATGAGGAACTGGAATTTTAAGAGGCCTTTGTATGTTGTAAATCAGATCCTAACAAAAGAAGGAATTACTGAGAGCAGTGCTAAATCTCTGCACATAAATGAAGTGGCGAAGATGGAGCTGAAGTATTTTCAAACATAGGTAAGAATTCATGAACCTATTAATTGATGGAGGTCAAGTAAGCTCAAAAATATGTTTTAATTTGAAAAAGTAAACAAACAATAAACAGAACAGACCCTCCTATCCTACATCTCTATGAATGTCCTTTAATAGTCTTAAGGCTTTGAATATCTGTAAATCTCCATGTCATTTTAAACAGCACATAAAAAATAGGAGATTAATATTCTAAAGAGGCATGTAGAACAGCTGTGTGTGGGGATATGTTGTATTAGAACAGCGCACTACCTCCTCATGCTTATTCAGTCAGTTACTTTCTCTGAAAAATAAAATTTTAAAAAATTCATTGAAGAAAAATCCCACTGGTATGGCTGACATTAAGTTGTGTTTTTATCAATGATGTTGAAATAAAGCTGCATTCACCATAACAAACTGTGAGGTAGAATACTAAATTTTATTTTTCTGTATTTCTTGTAGATATCTATTCTGAATGCTGATGAGACCCCAGAGGTGTCTGTAAATGTCAAACTCACCTGATATGTGATTTTACCTTCCAGAGTAGATTTTTTCTAAGCAGTTACCATGCCACCACTTTCCTCCATACAGACAGTCTCAGACGATTTACAAGGAAACTCAAGGTTGTGTTCATTGTATCTATCTAAGGGTGATATATCTAACATGGACAGCTAGGACTCCTCTTTAGTGATTTGGGGTGGATACCTCCATAGGATGATTTTTTCCATCCTAAAATAAAAGTATAAGATAAATTGAAGTATTTGCTCTCTGGAGGTATATCTCCATTAACTCTTTCCATTGCACAGGAAGCCAGTGAAGTTGATTCAATTAGACACCTATTTATCAGTTGCCTAAGATTATTTTAAATCATTCGTACTTCTGGGATTTAAGAACCAGCAAATTCCACTTTTGACAAAAAGAATTAACTGCCCAAATTGCTTTGGAGTTTTTGTAACAGGTAGAAAAAAGATATTTTTAAACTCTGAAGCAGTAGATGTTTAATCTTCTCACTTCTTGA
>NW_010241964.1:0-11938 GCF_000690775.1 Eurypyga helias | reverse complement strand
CCCCCTCCCCTGCCCCCCCAGGTGACCCGTTTCCAGTACCATGCTAAGGCTGCAGGTCTCAAAATGAGGAAGAAGCTGAGCTGCACAGCCTCCTCATAGTTGCATCTAGCCCCGTGCTGGATGCAGAAGCTTCTGACAAATCCTATTAAGGGTTTGGATGCTTTTTAGGCTTTAAATATTACTGGCACTTTAGTCCTTTTCTTCTTAGTCATCATTTGCATCTGTGAAAGAGAAACAATTTCACTTCTCTGCCAGGGTGGTTGCTAGGATTAGTGCATTAGTGAGTGTGAAGGGCTGTGATACTGTAACAGAGAAAGTAATAGAGGTCCCTGAGACATGCATCTCTGTGCAGTAAGCATGGGAATTTGCCAGCATTGTGGCAGGGCTGATTGTTTGAATTAAGCCTGAACATATTTGCAGGAAGAAAACAGAGAATATAAATGTAACCATTGTTATTTGCAACTCAGCTTTCAAGAGTCTTGCCAGATTATAAATCTTGACTGCATGTACCTCTGCCATTTCTCAGGTCTGAACCAAAAATATTTACCAAGGAAATAATGTTTGTAGCGATGATCTCAGACCAGTGCAACTCATTAGCTAGTAATGTGCCTGCAGGCAGTCCTAAAGATTCGATCCATCTGGAATTAAATAGCAAGGGATAGCTGGAAGCTGTATTCAATAGTGGTGGTGGGAAAAGCCTTAAAACTCCTTGATTGCAACACATGAAAGCTGTGAACCATCAATAACCAAAAAAATATGATGTGCCAACTATAGCAAAAGTAACAGCAGGGCAATGCCATTATTTGAGGTCATTCTACCTTCATCTTGTCAAAAAGGGATGAAGGAAGGGCATGACATGAGCCAGATCTCTAGCATATCACTCCCTTGTCAGTAGAACCTAATTGGCATTAAATACTGAATGTGTCTGGATTTAATATTATCCCTCTGCTCAATTACTTCATCCACTCAAGGAATGGAAAGCTGCCCATTTCAAGAGTTTATAGGGGATAGATTGCTTTAAGTCCTTCAGACACCAGAGGCCCAAATGTCCTAATTGATATTTTATTAATATATTCTCAAGAAGATTATCATTTATGCCAAGCAGGGAGACAAAACTGTGAATGACAGGGAGGGAAGGGGATCTTTTGTATATAATACATTTTTTGAAGCTGCTTAGAACTGAGGGCAGACACTGGAAACCTGTCAGCTGGGTCAGTGGGAAACATGCAAAGCACAACAGGGAGGAGTAAACTGTGGCATCTCTGATGGTTGCGCCCCTTAGAGGGCAAGTGGGGAGCTGGGACTCCATTTCCCTTTTGTTCCATGGCTTCTCCACTAGCAAGGACAAGCAGGGAACGTGGTAGAAGGTTTCATGGCCAAGTAGGAAATGAAGCATTTGAGATATACCTCAATTTGCTTGAGAAGCAGAGGCCAAATGCCAAGAGTCGGGATTTCCTTCTGGATTTGAAATTGATGGTCACCCCTGTCCATGGGCATGATAGAAAGGTTCCTGCAGCAAAAGCAGTATGAAAACTGCTGTCCGCTGTCCCTCACTCCATCTTGGATCACCTTTGTCTTGCAAGCCTCTCCAAAGCAGAATGCCAGTTTCCAGTTGGTCCAGCTGCAGTCTGGGTGGGTTTGGATGGGGCTGTCACACCACGAGGCTGCTATTGTGCTTTGCCAATCTGGGTAACACTAATAGGGAGGGAGCAAGTATTGACCCCATTAGCTGCCAGGTGTTTCAGCAGCTCCTGAAATGGTGGGGCACTGACCTCAGCCAAAAGTCTGCAGTCCACATTAATAAATGAAACATTTGAGCACTTGTGACAGGTTGATGGGCTCATAAAAAGCAAGATGGAAAGAGACCTCAAAACATCATCTAGTTCAGTGTTTCTTTGCCTCTGGTCTGCAAGGCATCAGGAGACTGAGAGCAATGCAAAGGGTCTGTTGTAAAACCATACTCACCAACCCTATCCACCATTATGTGTGCCAAAACATAGTGGGGGAAACTGAACACAGCAAATGAATGCTCAGACCTTAGCTTCATTTTCATCCAGTAGTGAATGAAAAGTGTGGTGGTAATTCTGCACAGCAGAAGCTGCAGGTTCCTCTCAGAGTGTTTCTGTGGCCTCTCATTTAAAAAAAAAAAGGAAAAATCATCTGCACTAGTTAAGACTCTCCCTATGTTTTCTGGAAGGATCATCTGTAACCATTCATGAGTGAAGTTTGTCTACCCTGCATCTGTGTTTCCTGGGTACATCTCCTTTTTCCCATCTGTGCAGTACCAGAGGAAGCTGCTGGTATCGCTGAGATTTCCAGCAGTCCAGCCAGGAGGGTGACACCAGCCAGGCTGCCTGAGGACCAGAGCTCTCAGGCTGCTGGCCTCTGGGCACACACAGATTACCTGGGTGATAAGTTGATGGCTCTGTCTTGGGCACGATGCCTCCAGCCTGTTTTGCGTGCTCTGCAACGTGCATGCACCTGCATGCCTGCCAGGCAGAAGAGGGGACCCTACTCAAACCTGCCCTGAGATACCACTGGGGTTTCTGTACTGTCCATCTCTAGGGTATTCCAGGACCTCATGATGCCCTCCACTATTACAGTTTTCATTGTGTTCTGCTGATTTTTACAGTAAATGGACTCAACTGTGGCTGCCACTGCCATCTGAATAGTATTTAGATATGGAGTACCAAAAACACTGTGTAAATGAATGGGACGTAAATATAGACATCTTTTTTCTGCTGATTCCCTCGAATTTTTCTATAGCTAACTCTTCACATCTTCCAGGAAATTCTATTTAGAATCACAGAATCATAGAATCTTTTAGGTTGCAAAAGACCTTTAAGATCAAGTCCAACTGTTTGACCTGCTAGATGCCTTAATGAAGTCCTCAATTACCACATTTTTATACCATCTTTTGTCTTGCCCCTGTCAGGCACTTTTCATCTGTTCTTTGTTGCTAAGACACTAGCAAGTTCATACTCATTTGTAACCCTAATGAAGAGTCTCTTACTAGATCAACCCAAACCTCTGTCCAGCTGTTCATCTGTATCAGTTAAGTCCAGGAACAAGAGGGAAAAGGAAACCAGAAGAGCTCCAGGCAGGAGAGGCAGAGCAAGATCCATCCTACTGCAGCTCTACTAATATCACACATCAATATCAGGATTTTTTTTTAAAGGAGTAATTACTAAATTTTCCCTTGCCTTATTTATATTTGCTTTTTGGAACATAGACAGTCTTACTGACTACCTGGTATGAGAACTACTTTTGTATTTTACTTTTTATATTCCATCAATCAGTACTGGGCCGGTGTTGGAAGTAGACAGCAAACAGGGTCCCCCCTCTTCAAGTAGTTCAAATGTGAGTAGAAATGGCCAGTTCCGTAGAACAATTCTGCATCAAGGGACAAAGGGGAAGCAAGACAAATAAATGCATCTATTGGCCACCTGAAAATAAGTTTCCCACCCAAATTTGCAGGACTTCTAAAATGAGATTAAATAAGTCTTGCTTGATTTAAAAAAGGACAATTAAACCTAATAGTAGCTTTACCTGATTATATCTGCCATAAGGACAGTGATATTATGTGCTATTATTCTGAAAAGACTTTTTACAACCGTCTCTGGTATGCAGAGCTACCAGCCAAGGGGTACCACATGGTGATGATAACCTGAGGGCAAGACCTCCTTGCAATGCTAACACATTTCTTGAATGGTATCTAAGGTTAATTTAAGCATGTGTTGCAGTAGTCTGATTTCAGAATCTTTATTTGGGTGGGGAATGTATATGTATTAACATAGAAATACAAGTATTATCTGTCTTTTAGGTTTTCTGAGTAACATTATAAAAATAACAACACATTATTTAAATTGATTTTATTTACAATATTATATAAATAACATAATGTATGCATCATAATGTGCATAAATTGTCTATGTGTGCACAGTCAGCTGTCAGCTATCTTTATGCCAGTTATGCCAAGGTGGAAGTACAGGCAGCTGGATTAGTTTTAGCACTGATAAACCTTCCCAGAACCTCAGCGCAGTGTAGTAATGTAACAATAACCAGTTAGGAGCCTGCAGAGCTGGCCCTGAACTGTATAGAGCCAATAAGGGCTAGTGGACCCCAGCTGGCCCTGTGCAGAGCCACCTGGCAGCCAGCTTACCATGGTCCCCAGAGAAGCCAAGAGCTTGCATGTTTTATCCTTCAGCTATGCAGGTATCCAAACCTCCTTCCTTTTTCAGTAATTCATTCATGGAGCACATTTCCAGGGGAGTGATGAGATCTAAAAACATCCTTTCTAGCAAAACCTGGGTGGTAAAATCATCAATTTTTGGAAACAAATTCAATGGGAAATGCAATATAAAGCATCCCGTCCTGTTGGGAATGACAGGTCTGTGGCATTTCAAGATACAGGTTTAAAGGCAACATTTAGGTCAAGGAAGAAATCAATTTGGCAGTCTTTTAGCTTCAACTCCAGCTGTGCAGCTCCTTGCACAATCTGATGCTTCTTCAGCCACTGGGGTTTCTTGATGGTGCTGAGAACATACTTATCTTTTAACAATATCCAAAACACAGAAATCAAGATTTCTATAGTTCCCTGCCCACATTCAATTTGTACAGTTTTTTAAACAATGCCAGTAATTCCATAACAGTAAAAATCTAATTTCCACTCTTTCATTTTGGAACAGGATACTGGATCTGAGAGAAGGATCTTACACTTGTGTTCAGTGCGTCCTTCTTGCACACAGGTGAGTGCTAGAGGTTTCCCATCCTGTAGAAGAAGTCAGCAGGTGAGTTATGGGGTCAGAGTGTTAGAAAGAGGATGCAGGTGGTGCCACAAACAGTACAATTGAAGCTGCCATACCCATACACCCACCCAGTGGCTTTGTCCTCCCAGTGTGTGCTCTGAGGACTAAGTTAATTATGACAAGTCACAGGTCCCGGGGACTTCCCACTCTTGTAGGCACCACTTCATTTACAATCTCTTTCAAATTCCCTGTCTGAAATGGGAGGAGATACCTGAATCAGCTATTAAGTCAGGGTTGGCAAAGCCTCTGCTAGTATTTTAATGCAACATTCTGCTTTAGGAGCCTGGATCTGCTATTTGAGGACAAAAGCAATAACAGAAAGCAAGCCATTCCTGAGAAGCAATGCAATTTGTACATGACATCCTTATGTTACCCTCATTGTGTCGCATGGGGCTCTTTAGCCACCCTTCTTTGATCCAATTTGAACTTTAGACCTTTAGAGTTCAAAGGTTATGTCAAAAACTTTCTTTGTGGCTTTTAACATCAGCAACTAGAGATTTAAGCCCTAATAGTGACAAACTCCCATTGTTTTCTGCACACCAGGATTTAGATGGGATTAAATTCAAGGAGATGTGCAGCAGGTCTCTGCAATTTGCTGCTGGTAATGGTGTTTCTCCTGGGATCTTCAGGATTTCAGGAAGAAATTTAGTGCCCAGTCCTAGTTTGCATGTATAGCCTGGCCAAAACTGCCTTGTCCAAATACATTTTCATGAAAGAATTTAAGAAAGATCCCTGACTATCCCATCTGCTTTTGTTTTTCTATGTTTCTGTTGGCTGATGGAGTTTAGAGAACGTGTAACAGACTGCCAGTGCTCAGAGAGATTCCCATCACTTAGTTTCCCATAGAGAGACTTGTAGGAAGAGAAATTGCAAACACTGTGCTCATGGGCACCATGATCAAAATCAGCTTGTAATATTACCAGGCCAAGCCCAGATGAGTAGATGCTCCGTGTTCCTAGTGAGCCTCAGCCTCTAATAGGAAAAATATCAGAAAATTAAGACAGATGCTGCCAAAAGTATCTCTTCCGCTGGAGGGCAGGGAGAGAATGAAAGAGATCAGCTGGCAGTGCAAAATGTTTTGCCTAGAGAAATTCTGGAATGGTTTCCTAGCCACATTGGGCAAATCCTTATGTATCTTTTATCTGGGCTCTGTACTTATAAATGCTATTAATGCACCTAACAAAATCTAGTCTTTTGTAAAAAAACCACAATAAATCACTTCAGCCTGTCAGCCTGTAGGTGACAGCTGGATCTACCATGAAATGCAGTGAGAGCAGAGCCTTCCACAGTAGGATCCGCTGTTTGTCTCTGATATGCTGCTCCATCGCTGCCAGGGAGCAGATCCCACCTGGGCAGCATGGCACTTTCTTCAAAGGACAGCATGGAGGACCTCCTTAGGGCAACTTGAAAGCACAGCGGCAGGGAACGGAAAAGGCCAGGGTCACGGTGGAGCATAGATCACTCCCCAGGAGCAGCCACATAGCCTGCAAGACACTTGACACTTCCTGGAAGCCTCCAAGTCACAAAGTTTCCTGCATTAACTAGCTGGCTGCTGGATTTCTGAGGGGGGTCCTACAAATAAGCCATTTAATTTTTGATGACTCCAGCACACAGGGTTGCAGGACGTTTGCATGGCTGTGCAAAACTCATTCAGGCTTGGTTGCCTTTCAGTGGGGCAAGAAGGATCTCAAGGTCATTTTTGTTTGTGTTACCCCAAAAGTACCAAAATTCCTAACTTTTGACTTGTCTGGTCATAGCAAGGCACCTTAGCTCCTTGGGTCTCTGTGGCTGAGGAGGACTTATGAGAAAGTCTGTTCTGATGTTATACATGCCCATTTAACAGCTTGACCACTGCATTGTTCGATGGCTATGAGTGCCTGTGGATGAAGCGCTCCTCAGATACTGAAGGTCCCTGAGGAGTGAGCAGAAAATGTAGGCACATTAGGGACTTCTGCACCATAAATATCCTGTAAAAATTACTGTATTTCCTGCAGGCAGGAGTTCAAAGAATGGTTCCGTGAGGACCTCCTGGACCTCCTGGAGGTCAGGCTGAGGGTCTGGGATACAGGCCTGAGAAAGGTGTGATGTGATTTGGTGAATACGTGAAGAAATCACAGCAATGTTTTTTTCAGAGGCCAAGGACTGAGTCAGATAGGGAAGACAGTGAGGCAAAAGAGTGAAATTTCACAAGGGGAAAAGACAGAAGGGGGAAACACTATGTTGACCTTCAGATACACACAGATGCCTCAGATTCACACAGGTCCCAGCAGTCTTTACCATGTACATCTGTGTGCAGATGTAGGCAGTTGCGGATAGCACGGGTATTGGTGTTGAAAGAGGCCTCAAGACCAGCCCAAACAGAGCCTGTAGTCCTCAGACATGTCCCCATGGTTTTCAGGGTCCATCTGTCTTGGGAGCCAGAGCAGAAGAGCATCCATGAATGCAAAGGAAGAGAGGCCAGTACCACAGCACTGCACAGCCTTGCTCCTGGGAAGGCAGGGGTTCTCCGTGTTAGCAGCAGCCTCTCCGCAGGCAGATGCAGAGGCAATAGCCCAGCTTGGCAACCAGGAGTTGTGAGCTCTCTCTTCTCTGCCATTTCAAAGGTCCTGCCAATGCCTCTGCTGTTTCACACTTTGCTTCCCTCAAAGATCTTGGATAAATATCACCTCTCCACCCCAGGGAATTACTGCACTTGTTTCTCTTTCTTTGTTCATAACTGCTGCTGCAGAGGCTTTGCTGTGCATCGGGCTTTGTGAAAATGGCCTCACACCAGGGACCTCTGGGACTTAAATGACAGCAACTGGCTTAGGAGTGTGCCCTGCCACAAGGGCAGAAGCAGCTGCTCTTTCTGAGGAGTTGGTACTTTAAGGAAAGGAAATACTTTGAAATGCTCTTTTTGTTTCCCTGCTGACAGTGTGTTCCTCAAGGAGAAGGTGTGAGAGCAGTGTCTGTGAGGGATGGGATGGGTGCCTTGCACAGGGGAAAAAACTGCTGGGCACAGCCCAGCGCAGAGGCAGGATCAGGCCATCTCTTGGGAACAGCACATCTCAGCTGTCACTGGGAAGTGATGGGTTGTGCAGAGAGGTAGCATTATCGCCTTGGGCCTGTGCAAAGGGCAGGCAGGTGTGAGGAGACAGAAGTCTCTGCCAAGATGGTCCAACGAGTCTGATTTATCATAACCATAACCATAACCATAACTACAGACAGCTTTTGCTCTGATGGCAATCAGGACCATGAGATATAAGATCGCAGGACACTAGCTCACCTGTGTGTGGTGCAAAGAGTCTCTGGCATGAGCAGTGTGCCTGAAGTGCCAGAAACGAGTTTTACCCCTGATTTAATCTAGTTTGTTGTTATGGTAAGCTCTCCCAGTAAGGCTCGGAAGAAGAAGCAGTGAGGGTGTTTATTTTTCTCTTCACACACCTTCCCTTTACTCTTCTAAAGTTTCAGTGAGGCAGCATTTCATTTGTATTACAACTTTGTGCTCCAACGCCCTTACGTCTCCTAAGCTCGGGGTGAGGCAGCATTTCATTTGTATTAACTGTTAGTACCCCCTTTCCTTGGGCTGCACAACTTGGTGCTCCAACCCCCTATGTCTCCTAAGACAGCTCGGGTCAGGCCAGCCCTGCAGTCACTGGGCAGTCCCAGGTGCCCCAGGGAGTGGTGGGAAGGACACAGTAAATGATACCAACCTTTTCAATTTGCTATGGAATGATAAGCTGCATCCTGCATCCAGGAGACTGCAGTTGCCACTGGATGCTGCTGGAAAGAAGTGGAGGTGATATGTACTGGGATTGGCTGGAAAACTTATAAGGAAAATGGAGGATTATTTGGGGAATTTGTATAAAGTATCTGCCTTGTGCAATTTTTTTTCAGTTGGAAAACTAGGAAAAAAATGAGGATACATATGGAAATAAATTAGGTTTTCAGCTGAACATGGCAAAATTCATTGCTTTTTCCCTCAAGAAACTTAATTATTTTCATTTGTACTTTCAGGGCTACTTGTTGGGAAAGAATTCTGGCCAGTCCTGCTAGGGTTCTGTGCATCACGAGCTTTTTGCCGTAGCGGTACAGAAGAGGTATCCTATAAAGGTTTTAGGTGTGGGATGTTGGCTCTCAGTACAATTACGGTGTCCTTTGCAGATGCAGAAGGGTGTAAACCTTGCTGGCAGAGCCAAAGAACAAGCTATTCAGCCTTCTCAATTCTTCTATCCAAATTATGGTTATCCAAAACCATAGCTAAACCACAGCTATCCCAACTATAGTTTTGGACAGATGTTCCTGACCTTTCTAAACTGTTTTGCAGCTTGGTGTTGTGCATTCTTCGGTTTCTGGCAATATCAGTGAGTCTGGGAAGAAATCAATTCATGAAACTTAGCCGGTGTATCTATTTGCTGCTCTAAGAGTGAAATCACTCAGTAGAGGGAAATACATGAAGAGGACACGCAAGGTTTAATGTTGTAAACATTTTAATGACAAAGACATTTCCAGATATATCTTCATTTGGTTCAGGTCTCTGAAAGAGTAATTTTCTGTTGTATTGGATAGGTTTTTGGGTTTTTTTTTGCATTATTTCACTGATTTCTTTTCCGTACAAATGGTACACATGTACATATGACTGTTTATTCAGTATCATTAATCAAAGCATCATAGACTGTAGTGATTCCTCAAACTGTTTTCTCTCCATAGTGGCTCATTCTTTTATCCACCTCCCTTCATCCTCACCATCTCCTTTTCCCAAGTGAATGCTGTGACCTAGACTGACAATATGGTCTCTATGCTCCTAACAGATTTCCTGGGCATGAAAGGAGAGGGAGAATGCTTAGTCCCTCTTCTAAAGATCCTCAAAACCTCGGGCTCTGCAAGTTTTTCTGGCACTTTATTTTGGCGGTTGCCTGGAGCATTGCTGTGAGCATGTGCTGCTCTCCAGTGCAAGTGTGCTCAGGCAGAGCTGTGCCAGGCGCTCCCTGGGACCTGGGGCACAAGCACTGCACCAAGGGGACACTGCAGTACAGGTGCTCAGGGTGTCACTTTGATGAGGGGGGCAGAGCTTTTGTGCCCAGCACATCACATCAAGGGGCTCTGTCACCTGAGGAGGGGCTGAGATGTAGCAGTCAGTGCCTGTGCTGTGCACAAGGCCTCGAGTGCGGAGGAAGCACCTGAAGCAGGAGGTGGTGAGTCACGTTGGAGGGGTCTTTGCAAGCCTCAGAGGAACAGAAGGACAAGGCAGTGTTTGAAGGACCCTGCCAGCAGATTCTCCTGGCAGAAAGACATCCAGAGTGCTGAGGGTCACAGGCAAAAGGCCTCTTTTATCCCAAGCAAACACTTGGCAGCAACACAAGCACTTCTATGCCAATGCTGTCTTCTGGTTAGAGCGAGGGTATGCCATGCAGCCCAGCTTCACACATTGTCTTCTGGGGCTGTTCTGCAGGGAACAGTGGGATATTTCTCCCCTGGAACACTAAACGTTGGGTGTGCCTGGTCCAGGTCCTGGACCACCAACAAGTGCTCTGGTGAGATGCAGACTGGCCCAGGCTCAGTTTGTGGTGTTCAGAAGCTGCAGGAAGAGACAAAGTGCAAACAAGTCCAGTAAAACTGTCCAATATATACATACTCTTTTTGCACAGGAGGAATTCTATGCTGCATTGTGAACCCTTGAGGCACTGCAGGGTGGCTTGCTGGGTGTTAGTGTCCTGCCCTAGATAGTTTAAGTGGTACCAGCAACTATGTGCAACAGGCATATCTGCTGCTGGACGGTGTGGCTGTTGCTCCCCCTCTGTGTTCCAATGCCTGGCAGGGCTGGCCAGCAGATCCAGGAGGCCACCAGCCTGCTAGTGCAAGGCTTGGGGCAGGAGCTGGGACTTGTCCTGTGAATGCATGGGGTGAGCCTCTGGCTGTGGGGAGCACTATGAGGACCAGTTGTGTGAGACCTGGGCTCAACATTCAAGGCTTGATCAGTGTCATGTTGCCACAAGTTTGGCATCCAGTTGCTGAGGGGTCTCTGAACACCTGTGATTAAACAGAAAAATAAAGGATGAGGTTTTTGGGTAAGTTGCTTACTGTAGAGTTTCCAGCTCTCTCATCTTGTAACACTGGGTTTTTTAAATCTCAGCTGCCAGAATTAGAGTACCACTGAGAATAGCAGTTTACATTTCTTAACTTAGTTTCCTAAGGAAGTCAGGCTTACAGGCGCAGCATACCTATCCATCTGCCTTTCACCCCTCCCTAATGACTTTCAAACCTCTGAGAAAAGGGCTGAAGTCTCAAAGTTATTAAGTTTGTATGAGCATGGCGACAATGGGCAAAGAAAAGAAGGAGAGGAATCTTGTTAAAACCCTCCAGAGGAAAGAACAAGCAGGACTGAGTTGTCAGCCGTACTTTTTGTTGGCAGCTGCCTGCCCAGCCTGGCAGCTCTCTCCGTCCTCCCCTGGTACTCTTGCCTAGCCAGCTAAGGCAGCCATGGGAAACCAGCCATCCTCACTTCTGCTGCCTGCAGAGCAGTTTTAGCTTACCTGCAAATCTTCATGGCTGCAAAAATAACCTGGAAAATAAGAAGCTTACTAGCCCCTGGTTTCAGAAGACCTTTCTGGAATATGCCCTGGATGACGACATTTTAAAACCATGGGTCTTTGAATGCTCTGCATGTAAGTAAGCATTTCAGCACATCTATGTTTTCCTGTATGTGACCCCCATGGGAGAAGCATGAAATGCAGTTCGGTACTTTTTGACACAGCATCACTGTATTGATACCTCAGCATTTTTCTTGTACTTATATTCACAAAACCTTTTCGGAGCTGGGCAGATCCGTTTCCCATTTTCCTAATAATGAAATGTGAGATTAAGCGATAAGAAGTCAGAGGCAGACTGTACCTCTGCCATGCCCCAGGCTTCCATACAAAAACATGTGAGACATGCTGAGAACCACTGGTGAAATCAGCTGTGGATAAACAAGACCAATTGCATTCACTTACACTTACGTGTAAATAAGAACAGCACAAAAACTCAATACATAAAACCTTTTGTGATTTGTAATGCAGGTTCCTGAGAATAAAAGCTGCCTTTCACTTCGATTCTGCATCACATGTATAGTAGGACCTTGATAAGCTGTCATGGTTTAAATCCAGCTAGCA
>NW_010241963.1:0-44868 GCF_000690775.1 Eurypyga helias | reverse complement strand
GTCTGGTGGAGGGTGTCCCTACCCATTGCAGGGTGTTGGAATTAGATAATCTTTAAGGTCCCTTCCAACCGAAACCATTCTATGATCCTATGAATCTATTATTATGAGAACAATATAACATCAAGTTACTGGACCCTGAGCCAGGGACTCTGCCTCTTTACACTTCTGTGTTGCTAAACAGTAAATGCCTCTGGTACAAAATCAGACATTTTATATAATGCAAAAGTGTATGAAACTGGTATGTTAAAAAAGTGTGCAGGAGGAAAAGGGCTTCTGATATTTGAGGCATCTTTTTTTCCTTGGGGCACACAGTACTCTCTGAAAAAGAGTGATTTCCGCAAGGAGACTCATTAATTCTCTGATAAAAATCACAGACTTGCTAATGATAAACTGGTTTCTTTTGAGATCACTGGAAATTGGACTTGCATAATTTGTATCTTCATTACCACAGAAAATGAAGATTTTCAGTTTACCCTTATGGAAGGAAATTTATATTCATTGAATGGAAAGTCTGAAAGGAACAATATATCTAACAACTTCTTTTCTATAGAGCAGGCCAGCACATTTCACTTTGCACTACAGTGAGCCTGATAATATATAAATGACTAAAGCACAGGCGTTCCTTTAAAACCATTCCTTGATGAAATTGAGAGAGAATAATTGCTCTGACTGGAAATTAATCATGCTGTTACCTATTTGTGCTAACTTTAATAACTGTTTCCAGTTTCCAGATACATATTTCCTTTCTGACTTGTAGAGCTGAATCTCCAAACTTAGTCCAAGCTTTTTAACCTGACTATAAACCTTCACATCCTCTTGTGACAACGTTTAGATGACTGAGCTGTTTGGTACACTATATTTAGTGTTTGTTTCTGAGGTTCTCTCTAAGATCTAACAGTCACCTGAAACCTCTTGTAAAATGTGGACAATAAAACTGGACTTTGTGGTCTGGTATCTCTCCAGAAACACTGTCTACAGAGGTTAAAAGTCTTCTCATGACTATTATTTCCATGTGTATAGCTCCCAGGTTCACACAGTTTCACAGTGGGACCTGCTTCCTGCTGCCATCCTCAAACCACAGCCTCTGGGGAGACTTCTCTCCACTTATTCAGGTTGCTTGTCTTACTTCTTCCTACCTTTGTGGAGCCACACCTACCACACTGAGGTTTTCCACACTGCTCCTCTGACTCACCTTCTTAAGCACTGAACACCTATCGCTCAACTTTTCCAGTTCTCCTTCACTACCAATCTGCACTTTGCAAAGTAATCAGAATATTTCATCAGAAGTTAAATGTATTTGCCAAGGAATCAGGAAGTCAACCAGACTACCAGCCTCTTCTAGCATGGACAAATTAACAAATAGTGTAACATACGTACATTTGTATAACAAATATCCCTTTCACAAACTGCATTAATGTTATGGATAAATCCTCCTCTACTGAATATGCAGAGGAAATGCCTAACGATCATCATTTATTGCTTCAGTCTCCCAAAATGTCTGGCAGTGGTTCACTCTCAAGACTTCCCTGAAAGTAGCTGTCAGCCTTTTCTCCTAATGAAGATTTCATACTACTAATTATATATAGATGGTGTGTCTTTTAACAAAATAACATCAAACATTACAGTTACCACCCAATGACTCTAATTTCTAATCCATAGTGAACTTCAGTCACCTGTAACTTTCTAAAAGCTTTCTAAAGCTTTTTTTGCAGGAATATAAATTCAGCCTTAAAACAAAAATTCTCTACAGTAAGGGCATTTCTGCATTCTTCTGAAGATGATAGGACACATTTCTGAGATTCAGATAATTAGGTACTCAGAAAGCATAGATTTGACATATACCACCTCATTATGCAAAAACTGTAACTGTACTCACCTGCACTTTTCATTAACGCATGTGTAGCTAAGTGGGGAAAAGAAGTAAGATAACCTATGAACTGTATGCTATTTTATAGGAAAAAGAAAACCTCAAATCAAATGGAATTGTACTGAGAGTATAATACTGAAAAGACAAGCTACATTAACCACAGGAATGTAAGCATTCTATATCTCAGGAAAAAGGTATCAAGCACCTAAATAGCCTAAGTCTATTTTTAGCATGGTATGAGTGCTTAATCCTGTAATCAAATGCAACATAGTCTTGCTAGAAAGCAAATAATTTCTTATTTCCAAACATTCAAAGCTGCTTATTGGAAATTTCAAAAGGAATTCATTTTCCCCAAACCTGTGCTCCTGCTAATCTTCAAAGTGCCAACTTCATTCCAATCCGAACAAACGCAGATAATATATCCGACACTGGTGCCAATACTATGCTCTTCCTACTGCCACACAGAAGCAGAGGGGAACATGGTGCTACTCTGGCAGATTGTAACTTTATATGTGGGTTTGTTTGGGGTTTTTTAATGGAAGCTGGCAAAGGCTATGCAAGGAGCTTTCCAAAATAATTATTGAGCAAAGTGCAAGTACAGCTACGTATAGTGGCTGAGAAATGACACTAAAACAATAAACCTGCCACAAAGGCTTCAGCCATATATGAGGTTGTTGAATTGGAAAGTAAACAAATGAAAAGCTACTTGATGGATTTGATGAAATATTTAAGGAAGGAAGGAGAGGAAGGGAAGAGAAAGAGGCAGCAGCAGATCCAGTCAGTGAAAGAAAGCAGAAGGACAAAGAGAAAAGGAACTGAAAGCTATTGCAGGGCAGCAAGGATCTCAACAAATCCCTAAGTACCAGATCAGGATGCACATTTGTGCTTCAAGGATTCATTGAACCTGTTGTGAGTAAGGTGTGAAGAATTGGGCAGGAAGGGAAATTGACAACAACAGCGCACAGTCCACCACCAGAAAAAAAAAAAAGAGAGGCAGCAGAAGCCAGCAATAATGGAAAAGATGGAAGTAGTAATATCCTATCGGCTTCAAATAAGGGATGTAGGATTGAAGTGCATAATACAGAAATCCTGTGTTTTATAGAACACGTGCAACATGGAATGTACATATGCCAACAGACACTGTGAAATACAGGCTGTCAAAAGTAATGTCTTCCTAGAAACTGTGTGTATGAATCTATGTATGATAACAGCATTATAATATACATGCTGAATAGCATTTAGAAATTAAATGTCATAGCTTTTTGAACATGGCCTTAAATTGTTAATTAGAGTGGATAACAATTGGATCTTCTAGAATGACTTCTGATGAGGTGCAAATGAAGCATACTCCATAAGGCAGCTATATTATAAAGTCTGTTCTACCCTGATGTAACTGACCAGTTTAACTATTAATGCCATCTATGAGGTACAGCTCTAACCAATAAAATGTAGGTGTTCTAGAATGACAATGAAAATATTATATTTCCAGCTATACTTGTGCAACATCAAATAGTATTCCGTTTCAATCTTTCATGGTAAACAATAACATTTTAAAATTCAGTTTCAGGTTTGCTTTCCCTCACTTGTTAGCATTAACAATAGTTACTCACCTGAATAAAGATACTCATCCTGTATACAAATGGAATTTTAAAAAATAGAATTATCAAATTAATTCAAGATGATTAAAAAAAAAAAAATCCACTAATGCCTAAAGGTGGCAAGCTTTCAATTATTTATTCAAGGTCTGAGTCTGCCAAATTTCCAGAGCTAGAGTCAAGGAATAAGCAATCTGTAATAAATTCAGGAAAAACTGGGCAAGTTACAGAATATCACTCACAATCAAACTATATTCTTCTCAGTACTTTAAAAAAAACATGTTTAATTGAAAGAAGTAAAAGTAGAAGTGAGCAGCAGAAGTCAAAATTACATGTGTAGAAAGTTGAGAGGCATGTTAGAGTAGTTTTAGCCCATTAACACTTTATTTAATTTGGCTTGTTTTGGAAATGAAAGGTCCTATTAACGCCAGCACATAATTTCTCCGAAGCAAATAAAAAGACATTTCTCTGTGCAACCTAGCATGGAAAGGATACTGCATCAAATTATGTGACTAACTTTGAACAAGACTTGAGGTGCTTAGAGTCAGTACCACTTGCATTACCGCAAATAAAAGAGTAAGATTATCTTGTGTTTCAGGGAATCATTAGGAGGTACATATCATTTGTCCTATACATTGGTTTGTAGTGAACACATGGTGAGGGAGGGCTCACCACTCTGAAGCACTTCAATGTGCATACTGGCAATCTTCACTTGGGTCAAAATATCGACTCATGAGAAAGATGATGTTCCTCCTCACCAAATCAAACAGAGTGGGGTTTGTCAGGTCTTCTGCTCTGAGCTGGATGTTGCCTGTGACACTAGCACATCTGGCAAGAGAGGGTAGATTTAGCTATTTGATAGGCTGCAAAATGAGCCCTTTCCCCCAAAATCCAAGGTGTTGTATTTCCCTGAAGACTTTTTCACCTCTGTTTTTTTTATTGTTTTGTTTTGTGAACACCTACGGTGTATGAGCCTTACCCTGAAATATAAGCATCTAAATACATCCATAAGAAAATAAGGCCTTGGAAAAGTTTCACTACAATCCTATCTACATATAGATTTTTGACTATCCAAACAACACTTCACTTGATCCCTTCAACATAAAATAACAGAGGACATTTTCTGCAATTAATGGACTGGCCATAAGATGAAGGGATAAACATTTCAATCACAGACTGTACCTAAGTGCACATTGCCTGCACCAGTGTAAACACAAATTCACGTGTTAGAACATTTCAAGGGAAAGGTTGGGACATAATGCTTAAAGGTCCATCCCTCACCCCCTTTGTCTATATGATTACTTTAATCATTTATCCATCCTTGAGCATAATCACTTTTAGTTTTCTTAGCATGTTGCTGGATTTGTTGTCAAAGAACTAATGTGATCAAGTAGTCGTCCTACAGAGACGAAATCATGCCTTGTTTAGGTACAAAAATGTACACCACATTCATCTATTCAATCAATACAAATCACCTAAAAGCAGGAAGCAGGAACAAACTAATAATTCTGATGTGAAAACAGAACATAAAATATCATCTGGGCTGTAGCCACTCTGACATAAAGACTCCTCCCTACATTTGTGGCTTATTTGGCCTAAAGATTTTTTGTGGTTGTTCCTAATAAGGGATGCCCTTCAAAGGGACAACTGCCGATATAGCCAGTCATGATACCTTTACACCCACTACACATAGCATATCTGTGCAATTTAAGATTCATACGCTGTTTGCACAAGCCTTTAATTTGGTCTTTATCATCCCCTTCATACAGTACTGTTATATTTGACCTTGCTTGCTTCAACACTCATCCACATTTAGAAACTGTATTCTTGTCTGAATAAATAAGTCTGCTAAGAGCATCTATTAAGTACTGGTATCCCCAGGGTTTAAAGCAATTTTTCTTTTTTTTTTCTCTTCCATTTTTTGCCTGGTGAATCCGAGTTGTAAAGCATATAGCAGAGAGGAGAAGGGTTGCCTTAGTAACGAGGCAGACCCAATCAGCTGCATAGGCTCCCTTGAGACAATCTAATTTGTGCAGCAGAAAGGGGCTAGAACAGGTGGCTAAATTAATGTGCCAGACAGCTTAAAATATTGCACACACACACAAGCGCACACGAACGCATACACAAAATCTATCTGCGTACTTATATATGAATGCAATTATCTTCAACGTTTTGCAAAATAAATAGCATCTGGGTAGTTCAGCCCTGCGAAACCCCCAGAGCAGTGGAGGTACCGCATCAGGCGAGGAAGCGAGGCGGGGCAGGAGGGAGCCCTGACAGATCTGCATCCACTCTGCAGAGGAGGGGAAGGACTCCTCCCAGCAGGCGCAGGCTGAAACGGGAATGTGATGTGTGCTCTCCCATCTTTACTGTGGCTTATGAGCTGCGTCCTGCTGATAGCGTGATCCGTTGTGCGGATCTCCTGATTCCACAGGCTACTGGAGCTCTCTTGCCTGACCCTTTCTGTACCACTTCGCAAGGCTTTCTCCCCATGCCCTCGCCTCTGGTTTAAAGTGAACTTCAACCTTTTCCCCACCATTTCTTTGTAAATACAACAAATCTGAACATGCTTTATATTCTCCTCAGTCCTTGCTGTGAGGAATCAGATCCAATGCAAGAATTTGGAGCAGTTTGGATGCAGATCACATCCCAGCTCCTACCACTTACAAGCACAATTCCAAAACCTTTTTTTTTTTTTTTTTGCAACATCTCCGGTTTAGCTTTAGCCAGAGAGAACAACAGAAATTGAGAGCCTGCTGCGCGTTTGACATCTGCAGGACACATGAAAAGGTCATGTGCAAAAAAGTCTCTCTCAACAAACTGTGCTTCAGAAACACTTTGTATGATTATAACACAGAATCATTCTTAATTTCTTTATAATGTAGTGATCTATTCCCATACAACTAATTAAGAGACATCTGACAAAAATCGCAGGCAGAGATGCAGTTAGTGTATTCTCTACCATAGCCCTTCAGAGAGAAATGCTGTAGGAACTGCCCTCCCACACCAGGTGTACGTGTATCCCAACACGTTATTATAACCTCAACACAGGCATGGTTTCTCTCCTCCTTTTTCCCTGCTCCTTGAGCAGATGAAGGTCACAGCTAGCACGTAACGGAGCATTTCAATCGCAGGCTATACAGCTCCTTTACACAGTGGGGCACTTCTCATCCACCTACATCAGCCTAAAAGTGAAGAACCCTGAATACTAGGATCAGAAGAGCTGTAAGGAAAACTGAGGCATGAGAACAAAGAAAGTTTGAGCCCTGTGGAAAAACATACAAAGCATAACGGATAAGCCATAAAAGGCTTGAAAGTTTCTTGGGTTTTGGTTTTCTTTTTCTGAATATATTTAGTGTCAATAGGATGTCCCTTACAAGATTATTGATATACCTTTTTACTTCTCTGGTGATTTGCAAGAATTGTAAGAATAGCTGCTTATGCAGTCATAACAAGCTCTCAGAGTGAAGTGTGGAATATTACCTGAACTTTGTCTAGAAATCAGAAACCAGAACTGTGTGACAGTCTTCTAATGAAACTGAAAACCCAAGTGAAACTAGGACCAATTTTTGCTTCTTTTTTTTTTTTTTTCTTTTAGGGTTTACCAAAGTAAATGTACTGAGTGAATCTGGGTCAAAAGGACACATGCAGAAACATATAGGGAATACCTGTTGGAACAAGGAACTTAAACAAGATCTCCTGAGGCTCAGATTACTGCCCATGTTGCTGCCTCTTGCCAATACACACAGTTTTCACCCCTATTCACTCTTGACAAGATAAAAAACACAGCTTCCTTGGCAGGAGCATTTGTTAGCTTGCTCAGGAAAAAACACATCAGAGTGGATTGGTAGGGAGGGGAAGTTTTTCCTAAGTATAGATTGTAGGAGTTACTCTCATGACAGTTTTTTGGAAGAAGTATTAATGGGATACTTTAATTCTATGTAGAAGACCAGCACCTTCCAGGACCAGCTGGAGAGGGAATTTTACAAGTGTAAAATCACCTGTAGTGACAGGACGATGGGCAAAGGCTTTAAGCTGAAAGCAGGTAGATTTAGATTAAATATCAGGAAAAAATTCTTCCCAGAGAGGGTGGAGAGAGACTGGAACAGGTTGTCCAGAGAAGCTGTGGATGCCTCATCTCTGGAAGTATTCAAGGCCAGGCTGGATGAGGTTTTGAGCAACCTGGTCTAGTGGAAGGTGTCCCTGCCCATGGCAGGGGGGTTGGAACTAGATGGTCTTTAAGGTCCCTTCCAACACAAACCATTCTGTGATTCTATGATTTACACCTGAGCTCACCTCTAACTCTCCTGTTATTGTAGTCAGTGTCAGTAAAGAAGAATTTATCAGACATAACATTTCATGTGAAGGTAGATTTCTGAGGTTCAGGGGAAAGATTAATAACTCCTAGAAATATTCTTTTCTCTTCATTGACTGTAAAGAACATAGGTATCTTCTTCAGAGGGAAACAGTTTCTGTATAAATGCTTAATATTTGTTGAGATGAAATTCCTTCTCCCATGTCCTTATTTTATCACTCAGGGAAGCAAATCTTAACAAAGAGATCTTAAGCGGCTCGAGATCTACCCTTCCCAAACAGTTTCTAGCCAATTAACATGAGTTTCAGAGGTGTTTCCCTCCCCTGCCCTACATCTGGCATCTGAGCAGAATTTGACCAAGCATAACTTTAAATGCACACCTTGCAAGAAAGGAGGAAACACGTGTAAAAAAACCAACCAAACAAACAAACACCACACATCATTTTTGTGATGAGTGACTTTGTGCTTTTATTGTTTTCTATGAAGCTATTCAAAGATCAGACCTGTAAACACAGTTAAGACATATTCAGTTGACTGAATTTATGCAGTGATAGAGAAAAATAAGAACTACCCAATCAGAAAACAGAAATCTGGAGTATTATCTGAACAGTACCTTTCTACCACGGGGAAGAAAATAGCCATCATAAACAAATACTTTATGGTCATCTCTCTTTGTTCTCACAGTGCTGGTTTAGAGCCCCCAGCTGAGAGGGCAGCTGTGCAGAGCAAGTAACTGGTGAGCACGGCAGGAGTCCTCGACTCTAATGCTGCTCAAAGAAATTAATGCATTCTTTCTGTTGTCATTATCACTGCCAGCTATGTGAATGTTTTCCCTGGTAGGTGCACAAAGACTGGGCTGGTTTGGCCTCTAAGACATGAAAGCCAAGATCTCCTTTTTTCATATATTTGCAGCTAACACTCAAGATGAGACCGTAGCTAGATTTTAGCCACCACATCTTCAGAAGAGGTTTTATGAAGTCTTGTGCTGGCAAGGGTGGATAATGGCATCCTGCCAGCTATGTGAATGTTTTCCCTGGTAGGTGCACAAAGACTGGGCTGGTTTGGCCTCTAAGACATGAAAGCCAAGATCTCCTTTTTTCATATATTTGCAGCTAACACTCAAGATGAGACCGTAGCTAGATTTTAGCCACCACATCTTCAGAAGAGGTTTTATGAAGTCTTGTGCTGGCAAGGGTGGATAATGGCATCAAAAAGTGCTGATACTAGTCCTTATATTAAAGTTGCAACTATTTTCCATGTTTGATCTATGTTTTCAAATGGGCAGCTTCTGGGAACATGGCCATTATGAACATGCAATTTTCAGTACATTAATTAGTCTCTGACTTACATAAAATATTTTGTGTATTTAAAATGCTGGCATAAAGATTCTTCAAGAACATAAGATTAATTAGGAGATAACTATGAAATATAATTGTTTTATTTAAACCAGGTTCTTACCTAATCTTATGATGAAACAATCACTGTGGGTAGCACTCATGACATTTAGAAAATCATAATGATATGATCAAATATAATTTTCATTGCACGTAATTTCATGGTAGGTAGAAACAAATGTAGTATCAGAGTACTATTGCTAATATGTAAATAATTCTCCCTGAGAATACACTCTGTTGACCCTGGAAATTAAACCTAAGTTGACCTAGGTGATTAAACTGCTCTTTTAAAATAACAACAGACCCAAACCAGTATTTTTTCATTTAGCCAAATAAGCTGACCAAAATCTGCAAAAGATGTGGAGAAAGAGTAAGGTCCCAATAATTATATCCCATACTGGGGGAGGCAAGAAGAAAAGGGAAATGACAAATGGGTACAAAACCCAAAAAGAGTAAGGAATGACGAGGATCATAAAACCTTACATTACAACCTATCACTGCATTATTGAATCCCACTTCATTAATGCTAAAGTTCACCTAAGCTAAAAACCACCCTAACCTAAGACAGCATCTTTGTTTAATTGTCCACACCAAGACAACCCAGCACTTTTAATTCCTCCTCTGACACATCCAAGTAAGAACACACTTGAGTCAAGAGTCATAACTCTGCTGAGGCTAACCTTTCTTTTTTCTCCAAAAGCTGATTTGTCAGTCATCATCAAACTTCAGTCTATGAGCCCCTCCCCTGTGCCTTAATATCTACTATATCAGATCTTATTGTGCGTCCCTGTACTGAGTACCCAGATAAACTACTGGCTCAAAATTGTCAACACTAACTCTAATGACAGCCCAGTAATCTTAATGGAAAATATGTAACTATGTGGGAACAAACTCCAATAGGAATTCCAGCCACATGGCAGGATGTGTTATTCAGCAATATTGTCCTCTTTCCTCCTCAAAAACTAAAGGTCGATACCTTCTCATTCCCTTTGTTAGTATTGATTATAGTAAGAAGTAGGAAAAAAACCCAATTCCACTTAATTTTACTTTACACCTATCGTATTGTTCACAAATGATATCCCCGATTTCATCTCTTTGCCTAACATGAAAGGGCTGGGATGACCAGGATCCTCCTAATTGGTACAGTACTATGAGCTTCTGCGCTCTGAAAACATTGCCACTTCTTTCTTGCAAATGAGCACTGACTGTAATCCCAAAATGCTGATATTAGATTGCTATTTACTTCCTGCTTAAGGCTTCGCTTCCACATGGTACAAAATTCCAGCAGTTCCATTAGCATGATGACCCAGCTACAACCATGATTCCTCCTTTTTTTTTTTCCTTCATCCATATCTTAGTCAAACACTGTTTCTAATCTGATATTTACTAAATAGAATCTAACCGAAAACACTTGTTGTTTTTGCTTACTGTGTAGGACAGATTGAGTTTATGCCTTTTGAAAGGTGCTAGAAGCTTTTGTGCAAGAAGACATTATTATCCTATTTGTTGTCAAACACTTACTGTAGTCCTGCTCGAACACAAAGTAGTAAACTCAAATATCAGAGGTGACTAAAGGATGGCAGAATGACTACAGCAGGCAATATACACAGCAGAAGACTTCTCCGTAGGAACTTAAAGCATGTGTTCACACAATACATACAACGGGCAGGAAAAGGAAGAACAAGAAGAGGGAAGGGAGGAAGATTTCAGGCCAAAGTGATAATGACAGAAACAAGTGTGTGTGCATTAGGAAACAGTGACTCTGAGCAGAACAGGTGGTGTAATTCAATGCATTATGAACAAAAAAACCCACATAAAATCTTAAAGACATTTTACTGGTGAAAGCATTTGTTTCTATATAATTGTGATTTAAAACATTTTACATCTTTTGTGCCCTTAAATGTCTCTTAAACTAATTAGATAGGACAGCACTGGCCGAGATGATTACTTTAGTCACTGCTGCAAGATCTGATTGATGCTGTGAGCCTGACAAATGACAAATGTGTCACAAGTCATGATTTTGAAAGTTTGTGGGTATATTTTTGTCTATTCTTAATGTTCACAACCGAAGTTTGGTCACTGATGAACACAACAGTGCTCTTTTGCTTAAATTTATCTGTTGTTCAATTTTATTATAACTTTGGAGGGTGACCAGTTTTGAAAAATATGTCCACAGTTAGGCACACAAAGCGTTACCAGACCTCACAGCCCCCAGACCACCTAACTTCATGCAAACAAAGTGAAACAAGGAAGGAGTTCTGGTGTTTGAACTTCAGCCTTACCAGTCTTGGGTTTGAGCACACAGAGGAGTGTCACTTAGCTGTTGACTCTTCCCAGAATGCTGAACTGGAAACATATGCTCCACCAATACAAAGAAGGTGAAACTGTATCTTCAAGTGTGGCATTTGGCTGAACTGATTATTCTCCAAAACACAGAAGATCATGTATTATTTCTAATCGATGGATTTCCTTTACATTTAATAAGACCTGTCAGGTGAAGAAAGGCTATTGCACCATGACTACATTAGCATTTGTGATGTGGGCATTATATATGATCTTCCCAGAAGAGTCAATAAAGAAAAAAAGAGGACTGAATTAGGCCCAGCATAAAGATGAAAAATTTTAAAGTGTGCTTAGATTTCGGGAGCAAGCTAGAACCATTTCCAGAAAAACATGGCAAGGACGTATAATTTTAAACTGTACTGTGCAGTAAGGGCACACCAAGAGATGAGAATCTGCAGTATCTAAAAGGTCTCTGTGTACTAGTATATAATATAAACCATCACTACCACTTGCACAACACAATAACACACCTTTGTGTCTTGATATTAATACTGCAGTGACACAATGGATGTAGTTTTACACTAGAATCCATGTGATTCAAAACCAGGACCCACAGAAAACAAGTTTTTTTGACTTGAACTGCAATTTTTTCCATCTCTGAACTTAAATACACAGAATTTTAATTTAGGACTAACAGAATATCAAAAAACTAACATTACACAGTGGTTTTATATGGGAGACAAAATTATTACCATCTCAACAGTATATTTATAGGATGACCTTTAAAAAAAATAATTAAAGCAAAAAAGCTCAGATAAAATGTTAGCTTAAATATAAATCAGCTGAAATTATCTATGGGGTTTTTTTAATAGAGATATTATAGAAATAGCAAATTGTGCTTCACATATAGCAGCCAAAAATACACATTCTATTTTCTTATAACGAAAATGTAACTCTGTTACTTGTGTTTTACTGATACTGTAAAGATGCTTTAATTAAAAAAAAAACCACCAAACAACAAAACCAAAAAAACAACCACATGTAAATACAATTCACTGGAACACCTCTCATGTCAGAAAAGGTTGAGAGAGCTGGGACTACTCAGCATGGAGAAGAGAATGCTCAGAGGGATCTTATTAATGTATGTAAATACCTGAAGGGAGGGTGCAAGGAGAAGGGAGCCAGGCTTTTTTCAGAAGTCCCAGTGACAGGGCCAGAGGCCGTGGGCACAGACTGAAACATGGGAGGTTCCCTTTGAACATCAGGAAACACTTTTTTACTGTGAGGGTGACCAAGCACTGGCACAGGCTGTCTATAGAGATTGTGGAGGCCACATCCTTGGAGATATTCAACAGCCATCTGGACATGGTGCTGTGCAACCAATCTAGCTGGCCCTGATTGAGCACAGTGGTTGGACAAGATAACCTGCAGAGGTCCCTTCCAATGTCAGCTATTCTGCGAGTCTGTGATTCTATGAGCATAACAGAAACATTAGAAAAGAAAAACTGACTTTTTCAGATAAGTACAAGGTAAGTAAACAAGATTCCCTTTCACTGTTGGGGTTATGTTTCACAAGAGCGTAGTGCTAGATCTCCTGAATTACTTGAAAAATATTTACTAAGGTGTACTGCAAGAAGAAAGACAGATGTACTCTGATGCTAAAAGATGCAGGAAAGCTTGTGACAAGCATAGGAGCTGCAGAGACTGTATCTTTTTTTTTTTTTTTTTCTCCAGGCAACATAGTGGTGAGATTTACTGGAGGCAGGCATTAAAAATTAAAACAAAGAAACAGAACAGCAAAAAGACAACCACACATAGATAATGAATATTGGTGATGCTTAGAGAAGAGTGGGAGAAGTACCTTTTTAAAAGGCAGAATTTTAAAGGAAGAGCTGTCATAATCATTTAAGGATTAACAGAGAATTTCCAGTCTCAGCTGTACATTTAGATTCTATATTGGAAGTAATATCCTGGATTTTCTTGGACAGATACTTTTGACATTTGATTACAGACAATTAGAGGATGATGAAAGAGTGCCTTGAATACCAAGATGAGCTAAATTTGAGGCTTATGCCAAAAGAAAAGAGCAATCTCCCTGTTTAGGGGATAGGTTTACAAAGGATCTTCAGTGTCTAATGGGACTTTCAGGAAAACAATTGTTCTATGAGATCAACTGGACTGAAGGTCTGCTTTCTCTCTTTAGCTTCCCATAGCCTGAATAGCTGTCTTTAGGAATCTAATATGACTGAGAGTTTTAATTTACCTTATAGCTATATTTGTGGAGGAAACCAAAACCTTTGCAGTTGGACTAGCAGACAGCTAGTGAGCTGTACCAGTTTCAGTCATATTATAAAGCTGTTAAAAGAGGTGCTATGGAAAATGCTCAAACAAATCATCAAAGTGAGCCCTGCAGGCAGCTTCTGTAACCCCTTATTTTACATTTCCTTCCTTCACATGGCTTGTGAATCACACAGGAGCTGGCAATATGGGCAATATATACTTATACAAGTCCTGAAGATGCCTGTTCTCAAGAATCTCAAAAAATTCCAGAACTTTTATGTTAAAGTGAGGTTAGGGGAGCAGGCATATTCTGGACCTTTGATTTGCAGTGTCACCATTACTTTTGGATATAGCAAAGGCTGTTGAAACCTACCTAGAACCATTAGGTGTGTAGTAAGGTTGTCATCCTACTACCTACTCAAAGAATTTCAGGCCTTGTCCCGTCCAACTGTTTTCCACTCCTCTCCTGCCCCTGCTTGTTTCATCTCCTAAACTGTGCACCTCTCTGTTGTTGTCCAACACCCTTCTTTTCTTCTTTGGGGTAACCCCAACACTTGAGTTCACCAACAGGAACACCTTCAAATCTCAGAGGACCCTCATGACAAGGAATATACTCCTTCATCTTTTTCTTTTCTCTTTAAAAAACCATAACCCATCCACCCACCCAATCTATTTCTACTTGAAGACAGGGCTACAGTTAGTGTCTTGATATAATTTTGTTGTATCTGTCTTTCACTTGTGAACCTTGCCTCTCCAAAACTGCAGAAGCAAAACTAGTAAGAAAAGACAGCATATTTTAGTAAGTTCATTGCCTTTAGAAAATTCATTCCCTAGAAAGTAAATGCTAATAAAAAAATAAAGTAAAAGTCTACTCATGGCATAGTGTTGGAAGGAGTGAGCTACTGAAATGAGCAGTGCTTGATAAAAAGGATCACTTGTATTCTTCTCATCTTCCAATTCCCTAAAATACCTCACAAAAGGACAAAAAGAACGAAGACAGAAACTGAATGCTAGTGACTTTGCTAGCAAGACCTTAGCCAGTTTCCATACATAGAAGTGGCAAGTGATCTTAACCAAAAAAGAAAAACCTTTCATGACCATTTTGAGGAAAACTTCTGCAACATCAGCCCTACAGGTAGCTGTTCATTAAGGCAGTCACAAAGTCCACAAACAGTATTTGAACATCAAATCTATGATTCTCCTAAAATCATAAACTGCAAACAATGTTTTCTAAGCAGAAATATATGTTATAACTGAGTCACAGCAGGTATAATTAGAAATATATCTTGCAACTCCATATACTAACTTCTGAAAAGAAAAATCATTGTTGAAGTCCTTGTTGTATGACAAAACAGAAGGGATTTCCCCTCGTTTGGCAGACATCTTTCGGTTCATCTGGTACCGGCAAAAGCCATGTCCACAGCTACAACCAAAATGAATTTGTGTTGTATGTCCTTACTGTGGCTTATAGTCTTAACTAGCAGATCCTACTACAAGAACAACAAGATCATTTTTAGTGGCAGAAGGCAGAAAACTTCAAACAAAATTTCTGCTACATGAAGCACCATTCACTGACAGAAGATCTTGATTCTCCTTTCTCCTCTGCAGGAACAGATGTGCGAGCATAGCCAGATCAAGGTACATGGGAAAAGTAGGCAGATATCTGTTTTGGCTGAGGAAAGCAAGAACAGCTCTGCTAGAATATAAGGCCATCTTCACCCCTTCTCTGATGTTGTTGGTGGGATGCAAATAGATTGAGAGGGGAGGAAGTAATAGCTGGAGGGAAGGAAGGGAAAGGTGTATTTTAGCAGGAACAAATGACTCCCTCCAGTTGCAACAGGAACAAAAAAATACCCCTATGTATCTTAACACTACACTTTTTCATCCTGTACAAGTCTTTGGCCTTGTCTCCTATACTCTTAATGGCTTTTATCAACTACTCTTAGTAGTACTCTACTTAGTAGTAGAATATCAGTACTCTTCATAGCTGATAAAAGAGAATAGTAAGCAGCAGCTATCCTAGGGCATGTGAGAAGTGTTTGTTGTGGGTAAGGGATGAGAAAGGCTGAGTTCTGGAGGGAGGAAAGGTGAGGGGATGAGCACAGAAGTCCTGTAACACCAAGAATGGTGAGAAACATGAAGGAGATCCTAGAAGAAAGAAAAGGCAGGTGGCCTATGGTTTTGAGAGATGTTGTCACTTTACCTAGAGTTTGCTAATGTTTTCCACTGGCACTAGAACAGTGATTTTGTCAGTGCTTCCCTGTGGGACCCACCCCATCCTCCTTAGATATAAGCACATTCTAAACATTGCAGAGCAGGAGCCAGAAATCAGTTGGTGTCACTGAAGGCTTTGCTTGCCACGGGGCACAGTTTATAATGACAAGGGACAGAGAGAGGCAAAGGTGTATAAAGCACACTTCACCTTCCAGTGAGCAGAGGCAGAAGAGCCCCTTCTGGACAGGCCCCAGAATAGACCTTGCCTTCAAACCATGTACGCAAACCATAACCACACTGCCAAGTGGGCAGCAGGAGGTGGGCAACAGCTCAGGCATCTGTAGTCTGCTGTCTGGGGAGATCTAACAAGCTTTGCTCATGCTTGAACTTTACTCACTCTTGGAAATAATTATGTCAGTGCAGAGGTAAAACATGTGGACAACATGCACTGTAGCTATACAAAGGCTGTGCTATGTGAGTCAGGCATTGCTGGTGTTTGTGGCTCTCTTAGAGGGAAGAAGCGAGATTTGTACCTTCAGTTATCCCCAGCATGGCAAGAGGAGAGCATCTCTGGAGAATAGGGTGGATGTCAAAGAAATACTTTGCCAGATTTTAATTGACAACCAGAAGCTAATCTCTGTGTCGATAGGGTAATATAAATGCCAGTAGAATGGCAGTAGGAAAGCAAGAGGAAAATAATGTTGCACTCAGTAAGTGGAGTGTAGAAGAAGTTATAATTAGTACTCACAGAGGTTTCCAGCAAACACTGTGAGTACCTCACATTCAAAGATTCAAAGATGGGAGATGCTGGTCTGAACAAAGGGAAAATTGTGCTGGGAAATCTCAAAAGGATATAAAACAGCTTCTCAGTTCATCATGTAATTTCTCCCATCCAATTCATGGCAATATTATGACAATAATTGCATGTCTGTTTGACAACCATGCACTGCCAGCCTTTTTAATGGACCTCTGTGTTTTCAAAATATCCCTAAATGACACAGTTTTTAATGAGCTACACAGCTGCAGGCTGGTTACTAATTTACAATAGAAACAGTGCTATCACACACTTCTTGCCTCTTTGTAGTATGTAACATGAGTTTGAGGTAAGCCTTTCAAAATAATGATAATTCAAAATATTTTCAACTGAGATGTCAGGTTTTGTCCCATCAAATCCTGACTTCTACTTACTTTCAGTTTTGCTAGTAAATAAGAAGAACTGAGGTCATAAATACAGACTTTATTTTTTATTTCAGGTCTGATGTGTACCTTTACAGATAGCATAAAAAATGTGTATGAGCCCAATGCTATTAAAAGAGAATCTGTTGTTAAAGGCATTATTTTCAAAGATACAGTTGTCTAATTCTTCCTTGTTTTGCTACTTGTGAAAAAAAAATAATTTAATAAACCCCATGAAAACCCTAAATGCTACTTGTATTCAGATTACTCCTAAGATCAAAATGGTTTGAATTATCCCAGTCATGTTAAGACCTTTCTCAAAGGGAAGAGGGTGTGAAATGTTACTGCTCTTTCAGAACTCAGTTGTCTGATCCTTTTCTTTCACTGCTGGCAAACTATAAAAGCAATGTTAGGAAATCAGGGGATAGTAAATATTCGTAACCCTTCTCCAGCCATTTTAAAGAGGAATGATGACATACTCTATCAGAGCACACACCCCGGGAATTCTGTCCCTAGGACTGTTGCCTCATTTTATTTTTAAATTTGAATAACAAACCTGTAATTCCTTCTAGACATAGCATTCTTTCAATGGACTGCTAAAAATTAACTGTTAATACGTAGACCTTACTGCTGCACTGTGACGAAAATAAAATCTAGCCCTTTATGCACAACAGCAACAATTAATCCACACAAATACATGTAGCACTGCAGAAGAAGACTTGGCACTGTTTTTCTTGAAGCTGTATTTTAAGGCATAAACAAAAATAAACCTAATTTTCCTAATGATCCAGGTATTAAACACTACACCAGGCATAGGAGACTGAATAGCATATAACCAATTTTTGCAAGTCTCACAGTTTCAGCTATAACATATTCCAGTACATTAAGCATTCTTATGCTGAAGGTGCTTGCTATTTGCCAGCAGGACTATCCTTGATCTATGGGTAATTGCAAACTTCTCTAAAACTAAATGGCATGTTGGCTAACTGGGAGAAGTAATTAAGCCTTCTTTGTAAAAGAGGAGAGCTGGAAGAAAAGAATCCATTGTTCAGCCACTGGACCACATGGGAAGGCCTGAATAAATGCTAATTAATCCAGAGAAGATAGAGGCTTCATTGGTTCACAGGTGATTGGGATGAATTTTAGGGTCTGACAAACCCAGAAAATTTATGTCTTCCTCTGCTAAGAGCTGATCTGGGTTAACAGTTTACCTCTCCTCCTCACCCGTCTGGGCTGTGTCCATGTGCTATGAGATTATTGCCCTCCCATTCTCCTCTAGAAATAGTTTTCTGCATGTTCTTTAGTCCAACTTAATTCTGCTGAGCTGGGACAAATCAAACCGATTGTCTGCAGAATGCTTTGATGAACAGCAGAGAGTATTAATTAATTAACCCAGGTTAGCAGCAGCCAAGTAAGTTTGACTTCATGCAAATATTGACAGAAACCCAGACATTTACCAGTAGCTGGGGTGGTACAGATAGAGATCCTGTGATACTGCACAGACTGAAAAACAAGTTTAGACTTACCAAGAAAATTGTTTAAGAAAGCCAAAACTGCGAGTGTTCACTATGAAAATAGAAATAAAAGAATTTTATCTGGCTGCCATCCTCAACCTCTTTTAAGAAAGCAACCAAGTAAGGTCCTTCCCAGATCCTCTCAATTACCTACTTACTCCTCCTAACCAGAAACAGCAAGGTTAAATTTCAGCTAGAGAAGGTCGCATTTTATTCCTGTGTATTACATTATGGCTTCTTGAAGTGCATAATTCACATTCTTCATGTAGACTCACCTTTAAAAAGGCTTAAAAATATCTGTACTTAAATATTTGGTAGGACATTTGCCTAATGGCTTCCAAAAAATTGTGCCTAAAAGTATTTTACAAGCTTTTACTGATAACACAGAGATTAAACACTTTGTCCTACTTTGAATTATAGCCATCTCTAAAATAAACACAGCAAATGTTAATAGCCCACAATGGCTTGGAGCAGGAAATGAAAAAATATCTACTAAGAACTGCAAAAGGGCACACACTGGCAGAGATGTTACTAAAATATGCACCCTAGGGGTTTTTTTTTGAGAATATTTAAAACTACCAGCTTGTAAATCAATAGAAGGGGGAAGGAAGCTATGTAGTTCCAAAAAGGCACTTAATTGGTATGGATTTCAAAGTGTACCTTATAAAAGTAGGACTATACATTTTTTATCTTTGGAAGGGAATACAAAAAAGAAAGACCAAGAATATAAAAAAGGTTGCTTAAAAATCAGATTAATGCAAAAAAGAGAAAGGACTGTGATTTGGAGAAATAAATTACTTTTTATTGTAGTTCATTGGTCCACTTTTGAAAAACCTAAGCATTAAAAACAATCTCTTAAGATGTGTAGCTTTAAAAAGCACCTGAAGATTCTGAAATTTGCTTATCACTACAGTTCACTATTAAAAGGCTGAACCTCTAAATACTTACTATTTCATTGCTGATAGTTATGCTGAGCATTGTTTCAAAGTTGATAAAACAAGAACTACTTCAACAGAAGAGGAATTTTATTTGTAAGTGATACACATTTGGAAAACATTTTTCACGGTTTCATTTGCCTCTCATTTTATTCAACAGATGTTAAATTACAAGATGAAGGCTGAGTACTCCAAAAGAATGGTGTGGATTTGTTCTTGTCAATATTTTTAGCATATATATCATCACAGAAATGTTGCTTTCTAGTCATTTTAAGTGAGAATTTTTAGCTTAGCAGCAGCCTTTTATGAATGGCTTTGTAATACCACGCATTACAGCATAGGCATTCAGATAAATAGAAATAGAAATTCCTTTTAGTTAAACTGATACCACAATTTTAGCAATCATGCCTTCTCATTTGCCTCTGGGGCTTGTCCATTCCAGTCTAAAGATCTCTGTATTCCTATTTTAGTTTGAACTCCTCTACTCCAAATTAGCATGTGTCCTTTGAGCCTAAGAATAGGGTAGCTTTTTATCCCAAATGTGACTATCTCAGCAGAGGCTGGAGTAATTTATGAAAGACCCGATCTCTTTCACTGAGGTCAATGTCAGAAATCTGATTGACCTCATTAGGTCAGTAGAAAAATATCATATAATTTGAGACCCAAAGGGATTGTTCTCATGCAGACAGTCTTGACTAGCCAAACTTAATTTCACCAACAGCTCCTCTATAGAGTGCACAGGAATATGGACATGATAGATTGCAAATACTTCAAAATAATGGTAATACAACAGTGGTTAAAAGATGACTACATCTTTTAAATGACACACCTGTTAAAAGTATCTGTTTATTTGTTTATTATCACTATATTAACAAGCAAAGGATTTCAAGGATCTAGGGTTGAATACACGGTTCTTATATACCCCTTTTATTTATTGTTTCAGCAGTGACCAGGTACATGTAGGCAACCCCATGTAACTAAACAACAAAAAGCAAAAGCTGCAAGCAGAACAAAATAAGTAAGTCTCAAAAGATACTTCAGGCATGGTTAAGCACATGACCAGTGATCATAAATCCTTTCTAAACAAGAGGTTACCTACAGGCAACTAAACAGCAGGCATACATTCTGGTGTGGATGCCTGTGGCTATTTTGTTTTCCTTTTACTTAAAATCAGTGTGACTTCCGAAATTGTTCGGAACAGAGAAACCCCATCAATAACCATAAGTTTCAGTAAGTTATGGAGCAAGTTGAATGGCCCATATCAATGACCCTACTTTTCATGACTATTTACTACACATAAATTCCAAATCAACTTCAATTTGGAGATAGTGATAGGGTACTTCATACCTGGCCCTGAATGGTGAAGTAGGTATCAGAAGAAAATCCAGCAGGATTTTCCTCTATTTTAATAAGCTCTGTTATTCAACAACAGTAGTCGTATATACAGGTACAGGATTCATCTACACTTACAAATACCCCACAGCAGTCTTAAATATATAGTCTATAAATATACTTGATTGTCCCTTTTTACAAGTTTGTGTACCTCTAATTTATTCCAACCCCCTTTTGGATTTAATTTGTGGGTTGTTTTTTTGGTTTGAGGGTTTTTTGGGGTTTTGGTTTGTGTTTTGGGTTGTTTTGGGTGGGGTTTTATTTGTTTGGTTGGTTGGTTTGTTTTTGTTTTGTTGTGTTTTGTTTTTTTTTTTCCCCAGAGTTACTTCTCTCTATGATTGAATGATATTATATGAGGAAAAGGGAATGGGATGGTAATAATAATTATATATATGTATGTATGTATGTATATGTATGTATCTGTCCAGGCTAATGGTAGTTCAATAAAGATAGGTCAAATATGGATAAGATTTAATCCTTAAACAATGTCTGAAAAGTTAATATATCGTTTCAGTGTTTTTAACACAAAAGATCTTCATTTTGTCTAATTAGTTCCCCCACCCAAGGAGTCAAAAGGGTGTGAAAAATATTATCCTTTCAAAAAGTGTGGAATTAGGAAGGAAAACAGTATTTGTATATTCATTATTACCCTTAAAGATAAAAGGTTAAAGGCAGTAATTAATGCAATTCCACTTCTTAAGTAACTACACAAAGATATGTTTCTTAGACCTGAAATGAGTTACCAACAAGATTTGAGCAACAAGCCTATACATATCTGCACAGTTTGTCTACAACAAGCTTTACAGCCATCAAGAAAACGACAGGAATATATTTATACAGGTATGTCAGTTTACTTAGAAATGCCCCAGTATATTGTAATGAAAACTTCTGTGTCTCGATACCGTATAACATACACCCTCAACTACTAAATAGTTGAATAAATTCAACTATTTATTTATAATAAATTCATTATGAATTGTATGAATTATCTGTTCTCGGCATGAATGTGTCAACCAAGAGAATAATGAAATGTTCCTAGCTGAGAATATATTTTCAGCATTAAATGTAGAATAATATTCATATTTCTACAATGAAAAGTATTTTTTAGGACTACACAAGAAAAAAAAGAACTGGCAGTCTTCCAGCTATCATGAACAATAAACAGACTCAATAGATAGATATAAACAACAGATAGACTCATGCTATGAGCAACAGCAATCCCAACATGTTTATTTGTAATCTGTTTCTGTAAAAGCCAGTGAGGTGTACCTAAGCATTAAGTTATTAAAATAAACAGTAAAATAATCCTGGAAGTTTTATTTAGTTTAAAAGGGCACAACCTTTTGCTATTAATATCCTTGTCAGGTCATCTTGGAGGACAGATTTCTTTTCTAGAATGCAAGTTTACGCATATCAAATACCTGCAATGGTCTATGGACACACTGAGATCTTTCTAATTATGGAAGAGATGTTAAAAATTACAGAACAAACAACTTTTCTGTATATTGGATTTCAGCTACCTTCTCTATCTGTATCGCCCTAATTAATACCCTTCTTTTTTATTTTTTAATTAAAAAAAAGAAAAAAGAAGAAAAGAACAAAAGAATATAACTATTTAGATTTTTTAAAAAGTTTGGGGTTTTGTTTTTCTTTTTTTTTTTTTTTAAGAGTTCAGAGTCTCTCTAGTGGAAGATCAGCATGGTTCCACTCTCTCCACAAGGGAGGTTGCCTGTGTCACCTAAACCTTGGCTTGCCTCTTCCTTGCTTCCTTCTTTCTTTAGGGTTCAATACAACTTGCTTTTGGAAAGAGGATAGAAACAGAGAACAAGCCAATTCATTGGCATAAAGCCAGTACAATCACCAATTCCAGCAACTGGATTTTTTTATTTAGTTTGATTCTTTAGTAGCTTTGTTTGATTTTGTTCCAGACTACATGGTTGAGGGGAGGTTAGGTGTATATTTTTAATTTCATTTAGGAAACATTGTAAACGATATTGGTTTTGAAAGCCTTATCCACAGCTGGCTAGGAAAAAGTTCTTTTTTATTTTTCTGAAGCAAAAAGACAGAGGCAAAAAAAACCCTTTTATAACAACTTCCAAGAGAAGATAACAACCTGATATCAATCTAGTTTGTAAAAAAACCCACATAATTTTGCATTTTCCAAAATAATCAATTTTTTTTCTTGAAGTCAAATAAAATACTTTCAACAAAATCACAAATTATTTTTATTTAGACTTAATTTATTAAATAGTATTATGTTTTGAAGTACTCCTGTGGGACATTTTATTACTGTGGGAAAACCTTCCTGAAACTTTATTATTTTTTAAATATACTGTTAACATTATCTTATTAATATCGTACTTTCTATCATATGTTCTTTCCCATTAGCCATTTCTACAATAAACAAAACACATCAGTTGAGTGTATATTACTGCCTTCATACCTACAAGAGGATGATTCTAGTTATCTTCTGTTGTTTGACTGTCAGCCCTTCCACTGCTGTGAGCCACCTTACCAATCCAAGGGTTAGGCTTACCCTCAAAAAGTGAGCAGTCCTTCAATTCTGCCACAGCCAAGAAAAGCAAGGGAAGAGGTATTCCTTTGCCAGACCCAACATCAACATGAAGTAAAAGAATGCTTTTCATGTCTATTACTAAAACACATTGAAAAACGTTATGCTGAAGTTTTTACATAGGATCTATGATAAGAAGGATTAGGAACACATCAGACATAACACCAGCAAGATGCAGCTACCAATGCAAATGGTAGAAATATTCACCTTACAGATAACATTTCAGTGGCAGCTTTCAGAAGAGAACTGCTATTTCTTTGTTTTCTTTGACACTTGGCTCATTAGGGCAGTCACCATTGATGCTGGCTCAAACCAGCACAAGAGGAGGTGATCCTCTTATTCCTTTCAAATGGACATATGTCCTCAGCTAACTTAGCATGACTAGCTTTGAAAGACCCCTGAATATTTTGACTAACACCTAGTAACAAGAGCAAAACTGTACGACAAATGGTACTCAGAATCCTAAGGACTTTCAGTTGTTTTATTTTCAGAAAAAAGCACTCTGTAGGAAAACCACATTAGTCTAGCTAAAATCAGCTCAACTTCTGCTTAAGTGAAAAGCAGAGATTTGCTATGTATAAACCAGTTAATATTTTCATTCTTGTACTTTCCATCTCCACCAAAAATCAATGATGTCAAACTAGATAAACAGATTTCCCTCATGAATCTGTTATTCGCAAGGTTACTGGTGAGTTATTTTACAGGTATGGCCCAGATGTTTTGACTGAACTGGCTGAACTTGCAAATTTATCTCAGATTCTGGAGTAGCTGCTACTTCCTCTAAAATTTCAATCTGAATTCAGATTCTCTGGAGAAAATAGTGCCTTCTGGTAGCCAAACAAAAGGTTTATGCCAAGCATGCTTCATAACTGAGCCATGAAAGGATGAGGTTTTCATTAAAAATTGTGGCTGACATGTTCTGTGCAGCTTCTGGATTAGGTCTGAGGGCTGACAGCATTTAAGCCATATCTCCTCAGGAGTATGTAGCAGGTGAATAAACACTACAGCGGTCTCAGATTTCTTGTTTGAGTCCCAAGGAGCAATAGCAGCCAACTGACATGACTCCCAGATCTTGGGCAACAATCAGTATAATCCCCTTACAACAACCAAAAAAAAAAAAAAAAAAAAAAGATGACACTGATAGAACTAGAAGTCTTCTCAGTTGTAGCTCCTCTTTCTTTGCACAGAAAAATTAAAGAAGCCATACGTTAGTTTAAGACAATTAACTGCATGCTCAAAGGAACACATTAGCCCAAGAATTTGGAACTAAAATAAGGCAATTTTGGAAAGAAGCTAGAATGATGAGAAAAATAATAGCTGACACTTTTAGACTAGCTTGAACCTCTCTCACATATGGTAGTTTGGCATCAGTGATGCCATGGTCAATTGCCAGGTGAAAAGAGCAATAACGGGTCATGGCAGTCTCTCTTGAGCAACAATCAAAAAGAGGCAGGAAAGCAAAAGTTGGCTGGGAGAAAAGGTAGATCAGGCAGACAGATTGAAAAGTTAACACAAGCAAATGGAGAAAAATTAAGGAAATAGAACACTACATAAACCTGGGGAAAAGTAAGTAAGGAAAGTAATATAGTAGGGCAGAAACAGAACAAAGAACTTACAACATTGAAAAAGATAAGATTTAAAAAATAAACCTAATGGACAAGGAATATCAAACAAGAAACAAACAAACAAAAAATATAAGAAATAATTTAAAATTCAGTAACTGTGTAATATTGAAATATTAAAATGTTGTGTTAGATATAAACCAATAATGAACAGCTCCACGTTTATGATGATGACCACTTATTTGAATTGAGGACAATTAGATTGGACATCAGGAAGAAGTTCTTCACAGAGAGGGTGGTGAGGCACTGGAACAGGTTGCCCAGAGAAGCTGTGGATGCCCCATCCCTGGAAGTGTTCAAGGCCAGGCTGGATGAGGCTTTGAGCAACCTGGTCTAGTGGAAGGTGTCCCTGCCCATGGCAGGGAAGTTGGAACTAGATGGTCTTTAAGCTCCCTTCCAACCCAAACCATTCTGTGATTCTATGTATCTCCCTGGAGCATGACCAAATCAAAACCAACTAAATCACTCTTCTGCTTTGCATTTAGGAGTCAGAAATATATAAATAACCTTAGAAAAGTACTTACTTCATAAAGTCTGATAGGCAACAGAACTACAGTGGATAAATATGCTAATAAGAAGAAAAAACAGGCAACCAAGAAGCTTTTGGGTCTGAAAAATCAAAAGAACAATTCATATATACGAGAAGTCAGTTGTATATATTTGTACATTTTCAGAGTCATTAATTATTTAAAAAAAAAAAACAATGAGAAAAACATCTTCAATTTAACCCTGAATGTCTTTCTAAGAAAAAATAAAATTAAAAAAAAAACCCAACAAACAAAAAAACCCACCCTCTGATCAAATGCAGATCAATACAGGACCAACTCTGTACAACTAAATGGTCCGCCTGTGCAGAGATCAGTCCCTTTTCACCATGAACAACAGCTTGAAATCTATTAATATATGTTAAAACTGAAGTTTTTTTCTTTATATAGATAAGGACACAAGCCTTAAGGCCATACACAAGGACAATGGTGAATTATGTACCAGAACAATTTTATTCACTCTTTGCATTATTGAAGTCCATTGGTCCAATATTCAGAATAAATGTTTCCCTATCCTTGAAGTATACACAGGAAAGTCCAAGTTTACACATACGTAGTGTAAATATATTTGTGTCAATACAGAATTTCTCAGTCACATTGTTTTCAATGTGCCAATCCAAATCACAAAGAAATAATTTTTTTTAAAAAGTGAGTTACTTATTAGATCTATCAATTGAGCAAGATTATTCTTCATATTTTTAATAATGAGATAAATTGTCACTAGTTTATTCCTTAGCAGCCACAACCTAAGTCCACATTCCCATCTTCCTTTTGCACGTATATATTACTGCTAAGGTCTCAATCACCTTTACAGGAAACCCCTAAAATAAGAAATAGAATTACATGGGACAAAGAGTTAGATCAGGTCCACTTTCTAATCTGTGCTCTTTGGGGCCCTCCCACAGACACAGTAATCATCATTCCCTCTAAATATCACCCCTCCCTTCTCTCTGCAGCCAAACTTTAATAAAAGAAATACTATTAATATATAAACTGCAAGAATTGCAGACAAAGCCAGATTAGCTATATATACCAGTTGCAGAAAATGAAGGAAACTGTTTCGCTAATGCCCACATACAATTTCTTCTGTCCAGAGGAACACATAAATGTCTTTATTTTCATACACCATGGGATGGTGTTTATGACAGAAGACTTACAACTGGAGGTGAGAATCTGTTTGACAGAGAAGAGGAAGAACATCACAATATTCTTATTTATCAGACCAGGGAAGAAAGTTTTGAGCTTTATTTGAATAGGACCAATGGGTTTTTCCTGTGAAAGATAAAATAACTGTTGTCATTACAGGCCTAAAAATAAGCAAGAATTCCATATGCCAGTCTATATTTTTGACACTATACACTAGAAACATAGTATGTATTTTTAGCAGGAGGAGAAGGAATATGAGTATCCCTTGTGATTTTGGACTCTTAAGGTGTTTATATATACACACATTATTGGAGTGAGTATATGTGAAAGGTAGAAAGAGTTGTCAGATTTTTCCTCTGGACTACACATTCTCTCCTAACCACTAGAAAAGACCTGCCAAATTTTAATAGGGAGGTGAAGATGACCTATACTCTGCCTGCATGCTCAGGGACTCCTGTCTTCTAAAGCATTTAATGCTGGTAGCTATATAAAACAGGCTATTCACACGTATCTGGTCCAGTATGGCAATTCCTAAGCACAGAAATAGAAGTAAGCATTTATAGATATATGCGTTTTTAAGGGAAGAAGAAGCAAGCGATTTAGCAGGCTACAGAACTGAGATTATTTGCAGGCTGATTGGCTGTATTTCAACTGAGAACAAGGAAGGATTAGGAAAAGAAAAAAAAAAAAACCGACTGTAGAGTGATACAGAAAGTTGATTATACATATAAATAGCCTCCAGAACAGACGGCCCTTACAAATTTTCCTAAGACCAAACCCACATTTTTCCAAAGTAAAGTGAGAGTTACTGCTGAGTTCAGGCTTTTGATGTGTAGAAACATCCAAAACATGCTCCAGAACACAAATTACTCTAATGAAAATAACAGCATCACATTACTTTTCTTCAGTATAATGTTCTTACATATTTTACTGTATGATTTAAATGCTGGAGAAGTTAAAATCTGGAACAGACACAATTATTTCAATGAAAAGACTAACAGCGTCAGCTCTCAGAGTTGCCTAAAAGGTCCATCATGGGACTAGCAAACTGGATTCACAGAGGTCTAAAGGGATGCAATGACACATTTTAATTTTCTTCAAGTAAGACTCCACAACTTATTTCAGAAGGTTTCTATATAAAAGGAATTAATGGCTCCTCTTTAAAGAAAAGTATTGATTTCCTGAAGAGTACAAATTACAGGTACAGAAATGGATTATTCAGGAATTTTGTCATTGCTGAAAAGTGGAACATATTTCAGGCAATATTCTCATTCTGTTGTTACATGGGATGTCCTTGAAAAGGTGAAGTAGCTACTGCAGATTATATAGGTATACGTCCTGGTTTTAGAGGGCAGATTTTGTAAAGACACATCTCAGTGTTAAGCAGGGAGAGTGAAAAAACCTAAAGGTCTGTAGTACAGGGAAAAATAGTAATTGGAATATTTTAGGGACTTAAACTTTATGGAAATGGGATATTGACCAGTTTAAGGATATTGACTGGTTGGAGCAAGTCCAGAGAAGTGCCACAAAGATGATCAGAGGGCTGGAGAACCTCTCCTATGAAGAGAATCGGGCTTGTTCAGCCTGGAGGAGAGAAGGCTCCCGGGAGACCTTATAGCACATTTCAGTACCTGAAGGGGACTACAAGGAAGCGGGGGGGGCAGATTTTTAAAAGGGCTTGTAGTGATAGGACAAGGAGTAACGGGTTTAAATTGAAAGTTGATAGATTCAGACTGGATATCAGGAAGTTCTTTACAGAGTGGGTCATGAGGCACTGGAACAGTTTTTCCAAGGAAGTTGTAGATGTCCCATCCCTGGAAGTGTTCAAGGCCAGGCTGGATGAGGCTTTGAGCAACCTGGTCTAGTGGAAGGTGTCCCTGCCCATGGCAAGGGGGTTGGAACTAGATGGTCTTTAAGGTCCCTTCCAACCCTAACCATTCTATGGTTCTATGGCTCTATGATTTTATGATACTATGAAATATGAATTCAGAGAACACCGTGCAATGTTTTTAGCCCTTCACAATTGGACCTGGTTCAGAATCTGGAAGTGTAGATAAACCAGCAAGGAATATGTGTTTTAACAAACTGTGATGCACCCAGAGTGCCTCAGATGTCACTGCCATGCATTATGTGCACTTCTGGGTTCACCACACTAGCAGGGATGCAGCCCAGGGTTTTTCATTCATAAAGCACAACTATCTAACATCCTTCAACTGGTAGATTTATTTAATGCCTAGGACATGTCATTATGTCATGATAACCCCATCCACTGGTCAGCTTATACACTAGACCATTAATTGCTGTGGAAAGAATGATATCATAAGTGTTGTCGACATTAGTTGGTGCTTTTGGGTATTTTTGCTCAGATATGTGGGTAAATATGCTGGCAAGTATGTATTGTGCCTCTCTGAAATTGCTGCAAATTCATCTCTATAATTTATAGGACTTTACTTCAGTCTGATGAAATATAACAGGGCCACCTGCTACCTTTACTCATCCCTGTATTCCCCTCATTAATCTTCTTAATAGACCTATATCTTTACACTCTTTTTGAAACTGAAAATTATGTGTACACTATATTTAATCACCTGTATTGCTCAAAGAGCAAATAACAAAACCAAACTTAGGAAAACCCCAGAAAAATCTTGCATTAAAAAATTTACAGAAAGAATTCCCAAAAGCTGTTCTGGGACCAAACAGACAAGAAAACACAATATATCACACAAGTTTCTATTGTAGCTGATTATAAAGAAGAAGTTGTGGAATCAATATTTAACAATAAAAGTACTTTACTGGAAAAAGATTAGAAGGCTTTTGCAATGTAAACTAACTCCTGACAACTCAGTATCTAATGTCAGAGACAGCATTTTATTCATTAATTTAAAAATCTGTAAAATTATCTTATACTCCCTTCCATTGTTGAATCTACAGAATAATAAACTCCTGTGAGTTTATCGGCCCAGATGTTTCTGGAAAGTAAAATCAGGCCCACATTAAAATCATCCCCAGAAGCCAATTATTTAAAATCTGATCCTGAACCTCTGTTTTAAATAGATATAGCTGTCATGTACTTATTGAGGAAGTTATGCAGAAGAAACCAGGGGAGAAGACACATGAAGAAGAAGAAAAAGCTATCAAGTTTCCTCTAAAATCTAAGTAATCTTATGCCTGAATCAGTAAGCCCAGTAACATGCACATAGAACCTTAATAAAATAAATGTTTTGTTTCCTCATCTGATATCCTGCTTCTTCTGAAGCAGAAGCTGGCCTGCTGGGATGTCACTAAGAATTGCATGGCTGTGAAGGGACCCCAAGTTTGCCAGTACCCTGAGGTGGGTCTGTCAGCACTTATTTCTCAGAGCAAGTGCCCCCTGAGCCATGCTGTGTTTTGCCAGCTCTAGAGCCAGGCTGCATCACGACATGAACAAGAATAAACTTTTTAAAACAGAGAAAGCTCAGAATAAGACATATTATAAATAAAAATGTATTATAAATGAGTCCCCCTCCCGTCCACTGTGTCCTTGTAGTGAGATACTTTGGCTCTAGGCCTGACCTTAGTGCAATAACTCAACTGCTTTTTGGATGATACTGAGATTTGCACAGCACTGAAGTTTGCACAGTCCCCTCTGGGTCTCTTGGGGGAAAAAAATCTCATGACCCCTGGGGCTTGAATTTTTCTGCTCCCTATTTTTCCCAGCTGTCTTCCACTGTCTGTCTTGCTGCATGTTCCTAGTCCATTGTTGTCTTTCACATGGTCTGCCTGCCCTACTTCACCCTCAGCAAGGGTGCCCCTCAACTATGCACAGTTGTTCCCTTCGGAGGGTCAGTCTCCCCTTCCCCTTCCCTCTAGAAGGCTCCACACGACCTAGCATGCAAATGCCAGGGCAAGAAACCCGAGGACTCCTTCCCCAGCAACTAGCCACATCCTCTGGTTAGAAACAAGGCTTTTTTAACAAAATAAAAAGTAAAAATACAAATTGAAAAGCATCCACCATGAACCTAATCATGACCTTCCATCAGTTGAGTGTCCCCTTTGATTCTGTGGTACCCGTGCTGAAATCCTGAGCATATATCTTCAACTAGCAACAAAGACATTTGTCCTGCCTTTTGTCCTCTCCACCTCCATCCATTCCACCAGCGCATTTGGCAGATGCCACAGCTTTCTTCATGCCCTCCCTCTAGCAGTGGTATTCCTGCGGACCATATACTTAACCGCTGCCGTGTGGACCTCTTTGGACAACAGCAGTTCAGCACAGGAAATGCAACAAGAACGTCCCTGCTGCAGCTGCGAAAGGTAGCTCAAGATTTTTGCCTTGGTTGTTTGCTTTGGCAGCCACTTCTCAGTCTGATCTTTGATACACATTTTAATTATGAGTTTGAACTCTGGTCCTCTTTCAGTTCAGCAAGAAGCATCAACTTTTTCTTAAGTTTTAACAAACAGCTACCACAATCAGTACTCCGAAGTGCCCTTACTCTGCCCCTTCAGAACATATCCACAATAGTTTTTCATTCACTGAGTAATTTTCTTACAGATCGTACCTGTCAATAGCTGTGCAGATGCACATCAGGCTTCTGAAGAGCAGATATTTAATTCACATTGACACTCAGGGCACTTTTCAGTCTCATGAAGTTGTTACCAAATAAAACAATACATGCTCACATTGTATGCAGAGGAAGGAGAGTTACAAATGCCAGGAAGACAAATGCATGGGCTACATTTTCAAGAGAAGTTATGAATTTTTGCTCTGCTGTATTTGCCGAGCTCTCCAATCATCTTTAAACACAGGTACAACTGACAGAGTGTCTCCTGCAGGAAGCACAGAGAATCCCAAACAGCCATTTTGGTCACCTCTCTGAAGCTTTCACAGAAATGCTACATAATTTTAATGAGGAAAAGACTAATTTCCACTACCAGGAATTCAGTAATATTGTGTGTTCTGTGCCCTTCTTTCTTCCCAACCCTTGCTTTGGGTTTTTTGGCGTTTTTTTTAATGTCAAAAACATAGTCATTGAAATAGTCAGTTAAAAAAAAAAAAACCACACACATTTTCTTGAAAAATTGTTATTAATCCTGCTTATCTTCATGTGTTAGCTACTATCAAGTAAACTATTAAGGCTATGCATCTCAGACCACAACTCTTTCAAAGTGCAGCATAATTCTCTCTCATAAATAAAAGAGAATGATGCAGTAACGTTCATGAGAGTAAAGCACACACAGGTTAAGATGTCTGCAATACCAGCCTTTGTTTAAGTACATCCAAGAAGGGAAATCAATATTCCTCAGGAGAGCATTTTGTTGGTACAGCTGCTGTTGCTAAGATTGGCTCAGTGTCGTGTTCTCATTAATACAGTCTAATGGCAACCGTAAGATTGAGAATGTGAAGACAGACATAATGAATTTATACTAAAAACACAACAGTGTAGAAATTCTAATTGCTTTGGCCTGATTGGGTACTTTATATCTTGAAAGGGTCATGTTTATAAATTAGAGTTTAATGATATTTATGTATCACAAAATTAAGTCCTTCCTTGTAGCAATCGCTAGCATGAAAGCAATAGCTGCTGCAGCTCACCCTTTAAGAGCTTCAGCACAAAGAAACTGGCATGCTCGAAAACAGTTTTGCATTTTACAGCAAATTGTTACTGTTGCCAAGAAAATGTAAGGTTTTAGTTATACAAGCATTTTTTTTTTTCTATCATTAAAATAACTCTTTGAAGCCCACATCTCTCAGAGGAAGATATGTGCATTGTGTCCTACCATTCTGTGAAAGGAAAAATCCCTTTGTATCAAACGTTATCAGACCTGCTCACTCTCCCTCTAAACATGCTCACTCCCCTGGATGTCATTTGTCATTCAGCTGTTAGTTTCTCTGTTGGTGCTCTGGAAGCCTAAGAGATGCTGGCAAGAAACATGAAAAAAGCTATTGGAAAAAAAAAAAAAAATTGAAAGACGATGCCATAGGGAGCTTGAGCAGGGGAAAAAAAAAAAGAAAAAAAAAATTGAAGACAGAAATGACATCCAGGGAGCACAGAGCTGACAGCCTTATATGATTACTGATCAAACACAGGTTACAACCCCAAGAAAGAACCCTGGAGGTAAAATTTGACATTTCCCTCTGCAAAACGGCTACATGTTGAATTAAGGAAACATTTGTAATGAGGCCAGATGATTAATTACAATCTTACAATGAGAGTTACACAAGCATCGAGTATACATGCAAGCAGAATGTGCAAGTTGTATATACATGGACCTCAACCCTTCCTGACTCATCCTTTCTTCATTACCAGCATCTGAAGCATCCTGTGCCCTGTGTGATGCAGCATGGGACACACTCTGCCTCTGGTGGCCCCCAAGCCCTGTTTGTCCTTTACTCCGTAGGACTCAAAAATCTTATGTTTTACACAAATAGGGGTAGTAGTAGATCAATCTCTAGTGCTGTTTGTGCAAATTCATCCAGTTGCTGTAGAATGGACAAATCTTTCAGTAAAGATTTTAATTGAAGCACAAAATTTCACCTTAGTAAAAAATCCCAAACTCTGCCCTGTGTGTATGCCTATCATTAATGATACACAAGCATGAAGGTTGTGAAACAACTGACTCCACTCTTTCTACTAAGATGGCATGTCTGGTGTCTGGTATTCCTCCATCAATTACTTGACTTTCATAAAAATGTATTTAGTGAAACATTATTTCAAGGATAATCACATTTTTTGGTTGGTTGAGCCAAAGTAAGGCTATCTGAGAGTTCACATGACTTATGCAACCTAAATTAAGATGCTTGGGCACATATGCTACCTAATGATTGAACCGCATTACAGCATGTGTTACTCTGAGACTCACTCAGGTGTTCAACAAGCCTGCTTGGGTCTTAGGAAAATGTGTGCCATCATCAGCTAAATTTACAGGTTGGATTTAAACATCACAGTATTATTTCATGTCACCTAACATGTCAACATCTTGCCTTCTGTACAAGGAGGGAACTAAATGGGAATCTACAGAAAAGCAACACATTGAGCAGGCCATGGGAGCTATTAAGGATGGGTGCGTTTCTTAAATCCCATTTCTTTTTACACAATAAACACTTTGTTTTGCACTGTAGAGAAGTGTCTTTGAGGATCTCCTCTGGGTTTCACAGCTTTGAGGCCCCTTTGGAACAGATGCCTAAGACATTGCCTTTAAAATGGAAAGGGAAAAGTGAACAGGTCTTTTACTGATGGACAGAAGAAGGCTATTTCCCCCATGCACACAATTCCCATAGAGTAACTTGGTGCTTGGAGAAGATGCACTGAAGATACAAAGGCAGCTTAAATGCAGTATCCTTCATGAAAAATTTAAAATTGATGTCTTACATCATGCTTATCTGTAGACACACACCCTTCCATTGTTCAATTACCCCTGTACTAACAATGCCATGAAAAGACTCATTGTTTCAGCTGATGAGACATACATACCCATACCAGCACACCCATACCGGAAAGCATTGGTCTTCTAATGCTAGAAAAGTCTGTAGACCTTAGTCTATGGAAGATACTAGCTTTCTGTATGCTTATTGTGCACACCTCAGTACTTCTTTTTCTGGATGGCATTTATGTGGAAAAAAAAAAAAAGGATTAATTATTGTCTTGAGCTGAACAATACTCAGGCTGTGCAAAATCAGGAAACCAGCTAACAAAACCCCACCAACATTAGTACAAATGGTATTTGAACATCTTATCGCTCCTAATGAAAGGGATCTGGACAGATGCTCTATTTGACTCTGTGTCTGTCAGGCACAGCAAGGATGGAGGCTGACGGCCTGGGGGGGATGACATGGGATCCTGGGCTGTGGGCAGGCGGGGGGAGCCCCAGAGAGTGGGCAGGGATGATCAGAGCTGGTGGTATCCTCAGAGCTGTGGCAGTAATTGTCTTTTGTGAGAATTTCTGACAAGACCTAAGAAACATGCTTCTGCAAACATGGCAAGAGCAGTCCTCGCATCCTGAGAGCACATAGGCACGTGGCTCAGGAGGGGCTGAGCTGCCAGACAGTGACTCCATTGACCCATTCCTCCGTAAGCTTTACAAAGCCTAGCCTGCAGATCTCAGGTGCTTCTGGGTTCGGGTGACTTAAGCAGAGTCCTGAGAACATCCTTTAGTCTACTGGTGTCAATGGAGCAGCTGGGGTCTAGCTCAGAGGTCAGCATGCCCATGGGTGACCACGTCTGGATGTGCACCTGGAAGCCTCAAGAACCTGGCTCTTGGTACGCATACCTGCAACCAGCTCCAACAGAAGATGTGATGCCCACAAATTAAATGCTACTATGATTCAAACCGCTCTGTAAAAACATGGTCATAGGTATTTTTCAGGTTGGCAGACCAAATTAAAAGACACTTGGGGCTGACTTTAAGTTGTCCATATGTGTTTAATGGTCCTTTGAGGCTTCAATCACAACTCTAGAAGGACAAGTGGGTTTTTTCCATCCTAATTTGGAGGCCTTGTATAGCCTTGAATTTCTCTAAACTCCTGCATTCAGGAAAAAGAACCAAGTACTTAGTATTCTCCCTACTTTAGGAAGTTATCTGTAAAATGTAGATGACATTGTATTGCAAATTACAAAAATTCATATTTCTGAGACTTTCAGATAGTTCAGTAACTTAAACATGTAACAAATACTTATTAAGAATCTAATAATTTCTCTTCAGTGCTTTAAAACACATTTACCACAGAGTATCAGAGAAATGAAGAGAAAAACAAAATATTGAAGATCTATGCATTCAGCTTCTGGATTACAGGACATACTCTTCCCAGGCGAAGACTCACTGACCTGTCCCTTTTAGTCTATGAAACTGGAGCACTTTTATTCAAAGTTAAGTCATATGCTTTATGTTTAAGATTTCACATCTCACACAGAATTTTGGTTAGGGAGCTTGTTTTTCAGCCATAATCTATCTTTCAACTTAAAAAGTAACATTATACATTTTAATTTCACTTTCAACTGCTTCAAATGATGTGTTCAAAGGGCTATAAAATAACTTTTTCTTTCACTTTTGCTGAGTGTCAGGAACACATTCTTAGATTAAGATAAAGTCAGGTATTTAATCAGGTGTTTTCAACAGCTTACTGAGACTGGTACAAGCTGAAGGGGAAAAAAAAAAAAAGCCTACACTATGGGGCAGTGTGTTCTCCCAATTTTTTTTCCCCCTGATCTTTATGAAAACTCAGTTATTCATTACTGAAGAACTCCAAGAAGAGATTAGGTATAAGAACTAGTCTGAATGCACACAGATTGCTACCAGTAGTTCAACAAGCAGTAAGGTGGAAGATGTTGATATAGAAAGGTAATGCTTTTGTCAATGGTATTTTTTGAGCAAGCTCTACAGTCTAGGGAGAGTAGGTTGCCCTAGCTGGTTCCCCTGAAAAATTATTGGTGCACTCAGTTGCTTTCATCCCCTTTCCATCTCATTACAGTGTAGCTAGAGGCTGACCACCTGCAGAGAAGCTAATTCAATCTAGACAAATGTCACAAAGCACAGTGACAGAATTGTGGCTGAATTATGCCTCTTCAGAGACAGAGCCCTTTCAGGAGCACTGAGGAGGTGTACCAGCTGAATGCAATTCACTGGCCAGAGGCAGCAAGACTCTGCAACTCAGGTTGCTGCCAGAAGTGCCTGTGGAATTCAGCTGAAAGTTGGCCCCAGATACACTGTTCAAAAAGAAAAAGAGAGATGGATCTTTTCAGCCCTCACAGGGTCTGCATCTCTGGTCCTGTCTAAAAGCTTTAATAAAAAACAATGTAAAAAACCCAGGTGTGAGTACACTTATTTAGAGGAAGAAATATTTGTGCAAAGCAGAAGTTGGAGGAGACTTGGGTAGAACAGCAAACCAGAACAGAGTGGGCCAGGCTACTTCAGAAGTGCAACTCACTCTTATTTTTCCTTTTGAAGCCTGTTGCCGCTCGGGTAAAACAAGGAAAGATCCTATCTGTTTTTTTTGGGACCCCACAATGCTGTACTTACCCACATTCACTTTTCTACCACTGCAGAAAATGCTTCAAAAATGTCAGGAGGTGAGTTAAATACATAAAGGCAGAGAAAACCACATTCATGATCTGCAAAAAAACCTGCAACACTTACACAAGTATTGGGGAAATTAAATCTGCTAGACTATGCTGTGTAATTCAATAGCCAGAAATACAGACTTGCAAGGTAGAATTCACGGGAGAGATTTTGCATCTGCTGCCAAAGAAACCCTGCAAAAGACAGTTTCACAAAGACACACCAGAATGTCTACTTGTAAGATTAAAAAAAAAAAAGGACTGCTCAGGTTTTTGAGAAGACTGCTTGTGATTTGAGCCTGCAGAATGAAACAAATTTACTGGTGAATCCTTCTCTGTCCAGGTTAGTCACAAACGGTGACTGACAATTTGAAAAGAAAGACCTCACTGCACTAGTATCTGAGCAACCAGTAGAAACAGTTAAGTGCTGAACAGGAGATACCTGGAAGCTGCTGATCAGTAACAAAACCAAATTCAATCAAAACACAACTTTTGTGGGGGTTCTCAGTTCAACAGTTGGGGAGCATTGGAGTCTGGGATTCCCTGGTTGCTGTCTTAATGTGTCTGGCTGTATTGTGCTACCTGGCAGCCCGAGGTACGGCAAGTGAGTCTTGCCATTGTATCCCAAATAAGTAATTATGGCACCACAAACTGATTCAGCCATGGAAAAACTGGTAAAATAATCTCCTGGATGTCCTTAGATGACCTTTACTGGTTTGACAGAAAGGCTTTGCAGCTCAACCTAAAGCATTATCTCTGCTTGACAACATATAAAACAGAATAGGAAACCTGGAATGCTGACTGATTGCAATTAGGTAATGCAAGATTATTCTGGTGAAGCAAATGACTTGAAAAACATCACTTGTGTGCAGGCAACACAGCCCTGTGGTGTCACCCTGTTCCTGGAGGGAGTGGGGAACATGGGGGTATGGCAAGGTTGAAAGCAAGTCTTCTGGATCCAGGCTTGAACTAGAAGAGGATGCCAGATGTGCTGAGGGCTGCAGATCAGTCCAGAGGTGAGGGAACCCTGGGAGGGCAGGATGGACAACACTGGACAGCTTTCCAGTGGGCAAGTCAGAAACAGCATATGACTCGTACAGACGAGTAATGAGAGAAGATTGGATGTGCTCCACAAAAGCCCTTCTCACAACTTTTCACAGAAACAGCCTGATAAATGAGAACTGCGGCTTTTGTTTCACTGTTTCCAGGTAATGGGGGCTGTGCTTGCATTAGCCAAGATCATTTCACAACTTCTTGCACAAGCCCTTTCTTCACGTGTTTGTCTGCAGTATCTTCCTGCTGTTGGCTCTGATTGTAAGCTCTTCGTAATAGGGGCTAATTTTGCTTGTGTGTATCATATTGCTTGATTGAGTACCCTGGATGTTCATGGAAAGTCAAACAAATACATTAACAGCAAGACACCTTTTTAATTTATTGTATTGAGGTTTTATATTTTTTTTAAATAATGAGTAATGAATTCTTCATATTCCTAGTTTTAAAAAGAAAGAAAAAAAAAAAAAAGCCCTGACGTGATGAAGAGGAGGTATGTGAAGGTGAGTGACATGAAGGCAGAAGTTTGGAAATTACTAAATAAATGTCCTGTGGCTGCATTAATTTGATTTGGTGCAGATGACACTGTAAAAAAACACTGGTTTAATGCATTTTCTACTCTTTTAAGTCTCTCCCCGAGAATGTCCTTAATTCTTCTATTTGTAAAAGAAGAATCAGAGGGAGGAAAAAAAAAAAAGGCAGTATCTGAAATGTCAAAATATCAAGCTGAATTATACTTTTTGCACTGATCAGTGGATTTAATTGGAGAGAGCTCATCCGGAACCTTCAAGTGAACATTTTTAATCTGTTTTTTCCTAAAGAATTACAGTAAGATTATAGTCACTAAACTTCATACAGTCATAGCAGAAATATTCAGGAATTCATTTTCAGATATCATCCTCCCAGTCTTTTCATAAAAGCTTGTATACAAAAGCAGCCAATTACCAGCATGAATATGGACTTTGAAGTAGAATATATAAGCAGCAGTAGAGTTTCCTCTGCTTGCTTTTAAAGCAATTTGGATGGGATTTTCTTTCTTCAACCTGTAGCGCCATTCTCTGTTACATACATGTTTATTGTCCTATGTATAATGTTAATTCAAGAAGATGCAAGGATACAGAAACCAATCTTTTTAAGCTGGGCCTGTTTTTCCAGTTCTTTATTCTGTGATCACTTTTATCATATTCTGATAAGCAGCATTTTACAGCAGTTTGTGTCCACTTAACAGTCATATACTAATTGACAAGGCGCAAGACACTAGGGAAATTAGGTCTATGCTGTGCTATTTGGTATTGTGCTTCTGTCCTCAGGTTTTAATATCCAGTTTGTATCCTGCTCCAGCTAGTATCATCATGAGATGCCAATAAACCACTGATCAACTGATTCATAGCAAATCTATCCACTCTATGCCACTGAAAAAAAGTTTATAACTTAATACTCTTGCAAATGTTACTATCGGACAAAAAGAAATGAGAACTTAAAACTAAAACTGTGAAATGATCTGCTGAGACCAGACTAAGAAATTTCAGGTTTACACATTTACTGTTTGTGTTTTGGCTGTGCAGAGCTTTCAAAATCCTGCATGATGTACAGATGACATACGAAAAGAATTAAATTGTGTTGTCACAAATAAAACTGTATTTTCTTCCTGTAAAACAAAACCATGTAAAACATGGTCTGCCAACCTGTCTACCACCAGCAGTTTCAATAGTATTGTTCTGTGTTTAGCATCTGCCACGCTACAGCATAACTCAGTTTTCCCATTTAATCTGATTTCACACTGTGTCACACTGTGACAGGTTTCCATATATTTAAATGCACGTGAAAATACCTGCTTCCTGCAAAAATGCTCAGTAGCTTGCAGATAACATGGGATACAACTATCAGAATCCTTACTGATGTGTGTACCACCAGCTGTTTATCACAAGGCAAGCTCCTTTCCCCATGGCCCTAACATTCAGCAATGTAAGCATTTTGCTTGCTGAAGCTGAGGTGTTTCTGAATATGCACGGTCTGCTCTTTGAAAGCAGGACATGACTCTGCTTTCGCTGATTCATTCCATTGTTGGATTGTGCACCCCTCAGGATCACACAGTGGTGAGTCAGTCATTTGTAAACAGGACAGAAAAAAAACCCAAATTAATAGAGAGAACCACAGGCTTCATTTTTGTGATCAAAGGAGTCAAAGAAACCATGTTAAAGGAGGATAATTATTTATTGAACAAAAGTCATAGTGTGATCTTTCCTGTACAATCTCAGCAGTGCCTGCAGCTGGCCTCAGCCACTATTGAACTAAGAAATCATTTGTACCTCAAGAAAAGTTAATACAAGTTTTCGATCCTCCCTTTGGGAGAGGGGGCTGAACTATGTGTAGTCCCTGCTATTCATTTTCTTCCAAGGAACCATAGCGTGGCTATTTAAACTAAGTAATTTTTAAGGACAGACACATGATTTTAGGCACATTTCATAAACAAAAGGTAAGTAAGTATCATGTGCTGGTTCTGCAGGCCTGAGCAGCACAAGACAACTTGCTGTAGAGGCTTACATGCTTTCTTACAAGCAGAATCAGTCTGAGGAGGCTTCAGAAAACAACATTGTTAAGAAAGGATTTTTGCAAACACAAAGCTAATGAGACTACTTGGTATTATGTCAGATGTATAATGTTTCAGCATATTGTTTTTTGGCAGCTGTGGTTTGGTTTTCCTGGGCTCAGAGCCCAGTTTCTGTTTAATTTTCTGTAAGGTTTCATAGCAGCCTGGGCATACAGAGATGGCTTGCTTGCAAATAACCACGTATCTCAGTACATATATTGATTAGAATTTAAACATACCCAGCAGCCTGTTGGATGGAAAAGCATTGCCTGATTATGACATCTTCATCAGAAAAATATCTTCTTCAAACTAATGGAAATTTTGCCTATAATAACCTATAATATAAAAATCTATAACCTATAATAAGGCTATACATCAAAAATAATCTAGATGGAATAAAAATTAAAAGAGTAAATTTCATATATTAAAAACACATTTACTCATCATTGCAATTTTGGGCCTAAATCCCATTCCAATTCTTAACAATTTTGTACACCTGCTGTGATGTCTAAGCGTTAGTAGGTCTAAAGCAAGGTACAAATATTAATAAAAGATTTTTTTCACAGGAAGTCAGCAGTCTTCTAGCTACACTCCCTTCCAAACTTTTAGCTTGAGGCAAAGGGTCTTGAAGGGGTTTCCTGAGGCACTGCGGATCCCAGGAAGTTCAGTTCATCTCACAGATGTATTAGCTAAGGTCCAAATGGACTCTACCTGCTTTTATCCAGTGTTATTCCTAATCTAATCAGCCTCATCGAGATCATAAGAAAAGTTGGACTTCCTGTGGAGTCAGCCGTAAGGCCAGTATCTACTGTCCTGCCCACCTCCGGGGTTACCTTGTGTGATACAAGCCTGCATACTCTCTGTATTTGCATACCACTACAAATCTGTGCATTTGTATTTATCTGCAGCTCTATCTGTAGCTCAAGACAACAAAACTGAAAGCTCTAACCCTGTTCTATACCTCCTTGAAAACTGAGTTCATTATTGGTATTAAAAGGTGAATATATCTCTCAACGGTGCACTTACATATGCACACACATTCACCTTGTTTTAGAAGCCTATTGAATCATGACAGGCTAGACTGTGTAATTAAAGTTATGTGAGAAATGAAAAATAATTCATTTGTATGACTCTTCACTGTAGCAGTGTTAAGTCTTGCGCTTGATTTCTGTGAAACTTATATTTTTGAAATTTTCTTTCTAGAAAACTTTATGGAATGGCATCTTTTATTGTTTTTATATTGTTGTTCCAGTATAAAAAGGAATGTGTGCAAGTTTTTTGCAAGCAATATTTACATACACATTTAGTCACAGAGCAGAAACTACTTTATGTCACATTATTGGCAAGTAGAAGAAAGTAATGAAATTTCCAGTTATAAAACATTAACAAAAGATTTTTAATGGATAAGTGGATACAATTATGACATGGATACAAGAGAAGACCTTTTGATCTGCTTATGGCTCTTCGTAGAAGAGGGGAAAAGATACTACATATATATGTTCAAACTATGATGACACAACTAATCCTAAATCATTTACCTTGTTGTGACTTTGGGTCCTCACATTAAAACTGTTTATCACTTCCTTTCCTCTCTGTCTACCCACCATGTCTAGTCATACCTCAGTCTATTCCTCAGTGATTGCTTTGAATCAAACTTGTTTGAATTAGGCACCATCTCTTGGTGTGTTGCATCTTCCTTATAAGGATTTTCAGTTTTGTCACTTAGATTTGGCCAGTAATCAAATATATTATCCACTTTATTATGCACAGGGATCTCTGTTACAGCTGTTTAGAGCATCTGTGTATACTAATCTCTGATTTCCCTTTTCTACTGGTTACGGTAATTGTGTAATAATGGAGTAGTACGGTGAAAATGAACTATTCAGATCATTGTATCTATAAGGCTATCTTAAAATACAATTAAAGATACTTCTATTAATCACATTAATACTTTCCTAATAGACACAAGGGATTGTTTGTCACACGAATATCAAAGTGAGATATCTTTCCAGATGATGTGTTCTCATCCAAGAATTATACACGAAAGAGAAATTATTTGCTGAAGATTTTGGCATAGATTACACCAGAGAAACACAAAGTGGTTTTAGTGGGCTCATCTCACCCAAAAATGGTAGGCAGATAAAAACTATTGTTGTGAGTGATACAAAATATTGAGTCACTAGCATCCAAAAATCATTAAGCACATTGTTCTCTTTATGATGTGCAGGCATCCAGACAATTGAAGTTGCCATTACAATTAGTCCTAATTACCCCCACTGTTGACAGCCTCTGTAAAGAAACTAGACAATGAATTACATATTGAGCATACCACAGGCCACTGTAGACACACACTGGCAAAAATCATACTTTGATGCATTTTCTCTGCTGTTGTGGTCCTGTACTTGTCCTTTTGAGTGGACTTTTATTTCTATTGCACTTCCACCGATCAATTAAAATTCAATTAAAAATAAAAATAGAACTGCAAAAACACGACATCCTGCTAGCTGGAAAGTTTGTTCATTTTTTTTCCCTTTCTCATTTCAAAATCTTAGATAAATTCAATTGGTAAAAATCACTGGGAGAAGGAATAAGAAAGTGTAAGTTAATTTTGTCAAAAATTATGTACTTTCAAAATAAGCTTCACAGACTGTGCTTAAGTTGATGGGCATGTGAAAAAATTGTCTATTTTTTACTAATTTACTTGATGCTTTATCCATAAGAAGTTCCATTTTAAAAACAGAAATGTAAGACATGACATATACAAATATCAGAAAACATGTAAAAGAATTAGGTCCTTTCTTAGTCACTTTCTGGATTTATGACTCCCTACAGGGATTGTAGCGATGGATTTTTTTAATGGAGATTTTATTCGGGTTTGTCCCTTCTAACATTAGGCAAAACCTAACATGGAAAATGTCTGCTACTGAATAGAAAGAAAACTTTAGTTCTTGACTTCAAATTGAATATCTCATACCAGATTGCATACTCTTCACTTTCATGCTGTTTGGTATAAAAACAGTAAAAAAAATTATCCTTACCTAATTATCCATAGACTAATAGTGATTTGGGGGCATCTTGGTGAGGTCTAAATTTTGTAACATAGAAGAATTCTCCCTTCTTATATCAACTCAAATGAAAATCCATGTGATGCCGTCTGTAATTGTGTGATCATGAGCTGAAGTAGTGCATATCAGTTCTTTTTTCTTACTGTTCCGCTTGGTTATTGACGTTGCACCTCTGACATGACCAGTACAAGTGATTACAGATGCTGCTTCTTCTGACACAACACAGCATGTGAAATGGAATTCTTCATCTAGTGTAGCAACTTCGTACACTATAACCTTGCTGATAGAAATAGCAGTTCTCAAATTCCCTAGCAACAATAGAGTCAGAGATTTTTTTTCCCTCTCTATTTTTGTCCTTTACTTAGAATGTAACAATATAAATTGGGTTCACTGTGTGGAGTGCTGTTCATTTCAATGATTTCAGCAATAAGATGACTGTGCTGGTGACACAGCGTCCTTACATTAGATAATACACATTCAAGCACATGCTGTACTGACAGAAAGCAAAATTTCCAAATTGACTGTATTTCATTCTGTCAGGTCTGATAGTGGTTCTAGCATGTACACCCAAAGCTGAAAACACTATGGAGAAAAACACCTGAGGAATGTTCCCAACAGTCTCTAGTTTTCACAGAACAGAGATGGAGTCTGGGCTGCAGCACAGCTTCAAGGTCTGTCCAGGAAAGAGGACTGAGAACAGGGCTGGAAACAAAGCTCCTACAGGGTGGGCCCAAGTCCACCCAGCAAATCCAGACAAGGACTGGATTACCAAAATTAGCCAGGACAGCAGGAGGGAGAACCAGGACCACGATTACAACAAGGAGCTAGGCCCACCTAGAGCGGTGCTGGGGCAGGGACTGCTTGTCACCGCCTGGGCTGAAATGAGGCCCTGGGCCACAGGCAGGATGAGGAGAGGTCCCAGGAGAGGCCAGGCAGGAACAGTGCGGGGTGGTAATGCCCTCAGGGGTCAGACATTGTTTCAGTGGCCCAGTGCAAGAGATTCAGGAAGATAGTAAAAGCCCTTGCAGATGTGTAAGGCTGTTAGGATAAACTTGGTGATGTACAAGAGAACGTCTTTCATTTTTTTGAAGAATAACAGTTACTTCTCAGATGGGATGACCTACAGCTTTTCTGCTTTTTATAAAATATGTATTACCCAGTAAACACCCATTCCCAAATATTATTTAAAATGTCATATTATAATGAATTACCTCCTTTTAAATTTTAATAAAATTTTATATATAATAGACAGCGAATCCATAAATAAAATAAAATAAAATAA
>NW_010241962.1:26309-38656 GCF_000690775.1 Eurypyga helias | reverse complement strand
ATTCTGTGATTCTGTGATTCTAACCTGGCATGGTAACAGGCAAAGCAATGTGGAGCCTGGTGTTTCTCATGCAGTGCACTGCTACAGTGGTACCTCTGTTCAGGGCAGCAAGTGAACTGAAAGCCCGAAAACTGCTTTGGGCCTTTTTTATGGGCTTTCCGGGAATGACTCCTCAAATATATGAATAGAAGGCTTTTGCAACTCAAGTAGTGAAATGTCTGGAGAAGGTTGTTGAAGGACAGGTCTTAGCTTTTACAAAGAATCAGAAGTTACGGTGTCTCTAATACCTGTGTGCCTTTGTAAGTATTTAAGTCATTTATTGCTGCAGGTTTCAGCATCTTACTCAGACACATTTTTACTGCAGTGACTTAGGCCAGTGCTATCAAAGGTGTAATACACTTTGGTCAGTCGGTACCCATAGGAATTTTGTACAAAAGAGATGAGTGTGATAAGGCCAAGTTCATGTGGAACCAAGGTGTTTCTCATGCCGTTATTCTGTTGCTTGGGAAAGGTTTCTCAAATTCACAGGGCTGAATTTCTGTCCTCAGCCTGAGGTGAAGGATGAGGTCAGTCACTGCGGTGCTCAGCTTCAAGGTGATCAAATTCCAGCTTTAATGATCTTTTCTTTTTCTTTCAGACCAAAGATGTGAACTTGAACTTTCAGTAATTGCTCTTTGTTTTGTTCCTTTGAAAAACTCTGGGTGCCTTGGACTTGGCACCGTACAAGTCTTAAAAGTTTTCGCAGGAATAAAAAAGGCTTCTTCTCCAGCATTTACTGCCATTTTAATTACAGGATTAATTCTTGCTCAGTGCTTATGCTGTTGGAAATTCAGGTACCCCATGAAGGTGGTTTTCAGTTTTCAGTGCAGTGCAAGGGGTATTCAGTGTCCCTCTTAGGCAGCTTTGCATGTAGCAGTTGTGTCATTCTCTGACTGTACTGGTAACATCTGCAACCTGCTATCCTGCTGTTGTACCAATCCATTTAAATCTGTGCATACTTCATTCCTTGCAGCTTTGCACGCTCCCTGAACTTAAGAATTTTCAAAACAGCTCTCAGGTGCAGTCTTTGTCCTTCTTGCATTGCTGCTGTTCTCTCTCTTCAGACCCAGCTCTGACACCAACTTGCCCATGGTTTTCCTTTGCCTCTGAATCCATTGGCTGGAGCAATAACTGGCCTCTCCTCTCCCAGTATCTATCATAAACGGCCAGCCGTGTGGTTGTTGCTCTCTCTCCATCCTATTTGATGATTTGGAAAATAACGGGTTAAATGGTTACCTTCCTACTCGCCGTGTCCGCAGCAGTTCCACTAGTCGGCTCAGTAGATCTTCAGTTTAAACAAAAACTGGAAGTTTGTGTTTTCTACAATCAGGCTCTGATGTACTTTGGCACCAGCCTGCCCCAAAACAAAAAACCAGATGGTGGGCCTAGATGCTGAGCAGATCTGAGAACATGCCTGTCTCCTTTTAGGCTTCAGAAAACCAGTCCAGTGGCTGAAGTTCAAAATTCCCTGAGCTGAGACAGTTTTGTAGGTGGGAACCGTGAACCTTTCATGGTGTTTGGACTTTTGTATTCCACTGGGACTTTTGTTGTTATAGCCAAACCAAGAAGGTCAGGGCAGTAAAGAGAAGTTGATCCAATTGGAGTCTCCCTGTTTATGTGACGGGCAGTACAGCCCCAGGTTCTCTTTTGAAGCCATTTGGGAACAACAAACGCATGTTTCCAGAGTTCTGTGTGTTCAATCAATCCAACGTGGGAAATTAGTTTTAGCAAATATTTTTGCGATAGAACAAAGCAAAAATGCCTCGTGGCATTGATGGAAAATACTAGCACCGTTGACCCATGTGTGCAGCCAGAGCTGAGCTCCCAAGTATGCTGCCATGTGGGGTGTAAACTGTGAGTATAATTAGTCAGCCAGCAGCTGTTGTTCAGTTGGAAAAGATCGGCACTCTAATAAGATGAAAACTAGCCAACAGCTTAATTTCAGTTCTTAGTGGCCAATGCATCTGCTTATTCCAGATGTTCAGAGAACTGCCCCCACCTTTCCCTCCGTGGGACCAGGGAACTAACTTGCTTGTAACAGCTTGCTAACCCTGAAGTGAACTTAAACTCTTGGCATGCGTCACCGCATTCCATGGATGGGCAATGCTTCCGGCTGTGAGAAGCCACTACATGGTACAAACCTGCTTTTCCGTGGTGGTGGGGCTGCCCAGTCTGGAACTGTCTTGTCTTGCACTTCTTATTAATGCTTGCACCATCCTTCCCTCCCTCCTTTCCTCTCCATTTCTGCCTTGTGCCAGCCAACAGGCCTTGGGTCAGGGAGGAGAGGGGAGAGACTCTCTTTCTGATTTCCTCTGTTGCCTGACAGATGAAACGTGTGTTTCTGGCTGATGCTAATGAATGTATATTTAGCAGGTTAATGAAGTTGCATGGAGAGGAATAAGGATAGTGTCAGGCTGCTGGTGGTTAAAAAATATACCTGCTGTTGTGATAGTTGACCTTGATTGTCTTCTTACCACCACCTTCTTGAATGAAACACTGCTGATCTAAATTCCCAATCATGCCAGTGGATTTGAATTGTCAACTCCAATGCAGTGCAGTGCCTTTTGTTGTATTCAGTTGGACAGCAATGGCCTGCTCACAGTGTTTCTCTCTAGCTTTCCTTGACTAATAGCTGTTGTACCGCTTGAGTAAAGCAACTAACACGTGAATACTGCTACACAGCACATGTGAGGGTATAAGGTGAAATTCTGTGGAAATCAATCTCCAAATTAATTTTTAAGGAAATTTAATGTTTTCAAGCATATGTTGAACCTTAGCCATTACAAAAGTAATTTTTTCTTCGCTCTGTTAATTTGGGCGTTAGAGGCTATGATGTGATTTGTCATGTTTAAGGGCAAACACTTGAGATAATAGATACCATGGGTCGATACGGATGTTGTGTTTTGGAGCCTGCCTGATCAGATGGAGTGACATTTGATCAGCTCATAACCTGGAGCTCCTGCAGGTAGCTTCTGGCTTAGCGTGCGCTATTAAGAGAACGCTTGAGGTGTGGAAAAGTTCAATCGGTGCTGCATTGTGTAGGCCATACTTAATGTCCCTCTTTAAAGAAATTCCAGGTGTGCTCACTGATTTCCTTGGCTAGTGCTAAGTGACTTATTGTTGCTGTAGTAACTGAGGACTGATTCTAGCAATAATTTTTAGCAATATTTGTGCAAGTCCACTGATTTCAGCTGCATTCAGCTGGAGTTCTGTGTGAGCTTAGGCTGACCTGAATCTTAGGCAAGTTCAAATGCAGTGAAATGTTGAAGATATAGACATCGTGAACAAAAAAACCATTCCTCTGTGTCTTGATTATTTGAGCCTTTGGTTTGCCATGCTTTCCCTGACAAGCTGAGCCAGACATTTGAAATCCCTTCATCTAGAACAAGTTTATGAGAGTGGCCATCACAGGTGGTATTTGCGTTGGCCGCCTCAGAACAGAGGCCAAGGGTTGAATGGCAGCAGAAGCAGCTAAATTAACTTCTGATGATGGAGAGACATCCTTTTCAGCAGTCTTGCAGCACAAAAGCTGAGCTAACAAAAGCTTTCTCTGTTACGGCTTGGGCTGCAGAATAAAACACGTTAAAAGCACCTGCTCTGAGGGAGTAATTGCAGTGTCTCCAAGGGAAAGCAACTGCTGTTAACTCTTGAATAATGTCCACAAGCAATTGCAGAGTACTGGGGACTTTCATAGACGCAGGCATGTGTTTTGGAAGCCTGCTGACACGAACCAAGCATTAGTGTAGTGATCGGGTCGTGCAGGTGACAGAAAACAGAGAGAGGGCTGATTTTAAGCTGGTGCTTTGGTAAGCCACGATATATGCATTTGCAGAATACAGTGGGGATCTCACAAGAATCTTCTTGTATGATGTCTGCAGCGTAGACTTTCCTCACCTAATCCATAGGTTTCAGCCCTGTTTTAAGTCTGCTCACCTGCCCCTTTTCCCTCCCTGTTTTCACAATGTCTGCTGCTTCAAATTTGACTTCTCCTTTCTTACCATAAGCAAAGACAAAATGGCAGCTCTCTTTTACTTTGGAATGATGACTACTTCAGCCTTGAAATATTGCTAGGCATGTGAAGGATGGGGAGCAATGAAAAGTCTGCATTCCATGGTCCTATATCTGCTGGAGTAATCAGTGTGGTTTTTAATCCTTATGCAGTGAGGAGCATGGAGACCATCCCTCAGGCTGCCCACTTGGTCTTTGCTGAGGACCAGCTCCTTTTTTTTCCCCATTTAATCAAAGATTTGTATCCTAAAAATGCATGTTAAAAAGCACAAACACTCTTGACAGGATGCAAAAAAACCCACCCCCAAACCTCAAAGCAGAAAACCAAAAACCCATGAACAGCTTGAAAAGAACATGGAAATATATGTGTTCTGCAGTCCAGTGAGAATGTGACACACTTGCAGTTTTGATCTTCTTCCTTCTTTGCCTTTTCCTCACTTGAAGAGCAATAAATGATGGCTCTTCAAGTAATGATTCACACCACATGTGAAGAACAAGTTTAGTATTTGTAGGGAGAAAGGATATTGTTAAAAACTTCAGTCTGTTATGAAAGTTACCGTTTGCCACATACTACCTAGTGTTAAGGTGCCAGACTTCCTCCCTGGCTTAAAAGTAATACCTATCCCATTGTGTACCAGCAATTACTGGAACTCTGTTCAGCTCTTGCAAGCTGAAAGTGTATTTAGCAAATTATTTATATGTTGTGTTTCTCCTGGTAATATTTTCTCAACTGAAGCTGTTGCTCAGTATACTTTATTATGAAACCTTTCATTTCTAATGTGCAGTCACTAACCATGGAGTACCTGGGAGTGATCTTCACAGTTTTTCTTGATATCTTTTGTTGAGTGCAGTATTACCTCTTCGTCTGCATACTCTTAAATCCAAAGCGTAATGATCTGGTTTCCTGTGAGACGGATGATGTGCTATATAAATCAACTTTTATGTGTTACAGAAATAATCCCATTCATCAGGGGAAAGATTGCCTAGAGGAACTTTTGAGAAATGGTAGTCTGATTGCTGTTAGTTACAACTCCTGTTAGCACTTCTCTGAAAAGGATAAAGGAAAAGGGCAGATTGAGATCAATTGGTTTTCACAATTCCTTACGTAAACGTTTAAGAGCGGAGAGATTGGCCGTGGGTAGAGCTTGGATGAGACATACAGTGGTGTCGGGAAAGAAAAGGAGATGCAGTAATGTGAAATTTACTGTGCTGTAACCCTCTTTGTGCCTCCCAGGAGTGCCAGATCAGTCTCACGAGCATCAAACCGCCTTCATTTCCTTTATATGAAGGTGTGTTAAATTCCATACAATATCAGAACTCTTCTATCCCCAAGTATCTTGCCAAGGAGTGAAAGGCTTGCCAGGGTGAGGCTTAGCAAAATATGTGTAATAGTGGAATCCTGAAGGTGTGTTGTTTGGTATGAGAATTCGCAGATTAGTATGGAAGAAGTCCAGATTTCATTCATACTCTAGGCTGTAAAACATATACATTGCATTTAACTAACTTCAGATCAACAGAAGATCTTTTTCCTTCTGCTTCCTGGGTTTGATTGTTATTTCAGGTGTGTTTCTTCATTTTCTTTCGGTATTTATATAGTGTCATTTATATAACCAACACTATTTGGGGAAAAAGAAGTACGAGTCACAGCTGAAAAATAAAACATACAGAGCCTCTGTGTCAGCCTTTTTGATGTAATGAAGTTTTTGGCTTTCAATTTTCTGGCCAGTTGCCCCATTTTTGAATAGGTTAACCTGAGCTGAGGTGGAGGGTAGAGAGAAAAAAAAAGATTCAGTATTTCCTAATGTGACAATAAGAAGGAATGCATAGAAGTTTCTACCCTCTGGCTCTGTTGTGGTTTAATGCCAGTAAGCCAGCAAGTGCTATGCAGCTGCCCACTCACCTCTCTCCCCCAGTAGGATGGGGCAGAGAATTGGAGGAAACAGATAAAGAAAACTTGTGGGCTGGGATAAGAGTAGTTTAACAATTGAAATTAAGTGAAATAAAAAAAACAAAACTAATAACACCAATACTTTGTAATGAAAATACTGCTGTACTACTAATGATAATAATAGGTAATGAAACCAAAAAGGAAAAAAGGAAGGAAAATGAAATGATACAGCTGCTCACCATTGGCTGACCGACTGAACCAGTTCCTGAGCAGCAGTTTCCCCTCCCAGCCAACTCCCCCAACTTACATACTGGACATGCTGTTTGATGGCATGAAATGTCCCTTTGGTCAGTTTGGATCAGCTATCTGTGCTGTGTCCTCTCCCAGCTTCTTGTAGAGGAGCATCAGAAACTGGAGAAGTCCTCGGCTTGGTATAAATATTCCTCAGCAACAAGTGAAAACATCAGTGTCATCAATATTCTCCTCAGCACCAATCCAAACACACAGCCACCGACTAGCTACTGTGAAGAAAATTACCTCTGTCCCAGCTAAAACCAGCACAGACTCGTACCAGGGGGAATGTAAAATTTAGCATTTTATGAGTAATCAAGGTGTTCTCAGCCAGTTGCAGACAGAGATTCACAGATCTTATGTCAAAGAGATGCTAGAGGGGAAAAGGTGGGCTTTTTTTCCTTAAAATAGGCCCTAAGTTCTCATAAAGGACGTGTACCAACAAAAAGACTAGCAAACAATAAGAAGTCTAGCAAACATCAGTGCTGTCACTGGCTCTTGTCAGCTGTGGAGCAGTCTTCCCTGAAAAGAGAAGACCCAGTCCTTCTTCCTCCCCTTCTGCAACGTTTTCCAGGGCACTTGTGACTTCGGAGCATGAACATCCAGCCTTCAGTGTGAAATCAAGATTTCGGGGCCAGTGCGTTATGAACCTTGGGTTTAGGGGACGTTTCTCACAAGGCCTGTGGATGTGTTTGTGATTGCAAGAAACAGATCGCATCCCATTTTAAAAGCAGCGTGTGTGATGGCATTTGTTTTACCCTCTTTAGTGTAATAGCTAGTCTAGTAAACACACTGATTATTTTGGTGTCCCTTTATTACACTGGAAAGAAGTATTCAATGAACAGAGTGAAGAAAAGACATCTCCTGCTCTGAATGCACAAAATGCTGGTTTAATGGCTAAATCTGAGAGTATTTAACATTGTGGGTAAAGCTAATTAAGCTATTAAGTTGACATGACAAAACACAAAGTAAACCCAAGATACGCATTCTTGGCTTGCGTTCACAACACACTTGCAGTCTTGCACTTTTTTTGATACAATGACTCATCCGTAACTACAGTAGTCTTTCTAATGAAATGTTTAATTAAAGAAAAAGGTCTGCTAGGTTAAATTGTGGCTGCTTTTCTTGGTGTCCCAGAAGCTGACAGCACTGGGATGTCTCACAGTTACTTGGTTCCCGACAAAGACACCGATGTAACGTTGAGAACAGCTGTATATGGAAGCTGTTGTTCTTTGACTTGTCAAAGCAATTTTGTCCTAACCAAAGCAGTGTTGTGTATGGAGTCTGTGCTACAGATGTGTCTCCCAGTGTCTCTTCTGTTGCCACGGGTCCTGCTCAATTTGCTGCCTCTGCGTATTTCTGGGTAACGTGTGGTCTCTGTTACAAAACCAGCAGCACCAGTATGTGCCAGTGTTAAAAGGGAGTTAAAAGGGTTTCATTTGTTGAATGGTACACATTCACTGTATTTACAAAAAAAAAAATTCTCCAAATATTCCAGTATTTCTCAAATACTTTCCTTCCTGAATATGTTTAAGTATTAGATATTTAGTGCAGCTCTAAAAAGTTCACTTGCAAGATGTTCTCCCTAACGGCAGCCCTATGGCTTGCATCCAGCGCAGCGATCAACAGTTGCGTGTCTCCAGTGTGCTACAGGACCCTAGAAACGCAGGATGCTTTCCTCTTCCCTTAGTTTAAAAGGCTGGAGTTCACCTGGGTACCTGAGCAGGTCCATAAGCTTTGCAGTTACCCTGTTACCCAAAAGAGAGTATTACCCCTGGAGAGAAGAACAAGCTTGCACGGGATGGAGCCTGCCAGAAAGTCTCCATTCTGTAGTTTGGTTTTAATTTGTACTGTTTTCTCCGCTGTAAACGTGCACGGTGTGCTCCTGCTCCTTCCACTCCCTGCTCCGTTGCGGTGTGCTTTGGAAGAGGAGCGCAGATTGGGAAGTAGGAGACAGGAAAGGGTGAAAGGCCCTTAAGTATTGTTCGTACTTGGCTTCCTCTAGCAGCTTCCATGCGCCAGGACTGGGACTACTGCAGGGCATGGATGGTGGCTTTCCATCACCCCTGGCCCACCGTCTTTTTGCTGCTGGAATTGGGGGTACTGGTGGAAAGACGGCAGGAGATGGATGCTGCCGTATGCTGGGATCTCAGTCGGAAAGCAGGTTTTGGATCTAGAAGCTCAGGCATGAACTAGCCCAGTTGATGTTTGCAGCTTGCAGAGTGTAATTGGGGCTGGCAGAGTCGGGAGGGCGCAAGCTGGGGGGAATTTTGGGGGGAGGTTAAATATATGCATGCAAAGCTGTGCAGTCTTTTTCAGATGAGGGCTTGAATGTGGTGCTGTGGGAATCTGGATGTGAATGTAAGCATCTGACCTTGGGAGGGAGGGTGAAGTGGTCAGAGGGACCTGCATGAGAAAATTTAGCTGTGTTGTGGAGGCTCAAGGAATGTAACATGAGATTGAGGGAAGAGCAGGTTAAATGAGCGGCTAGAGAACAGGACCAGGGTTTCACAGCAGCTGTGGGGAGGGAGAACTGGATTCCCAGACCTAAAAATCTGGTAAAACTTCCATTAATCTGTTAACCACTGTTCTTCACATTCTCTCAGTTGTCTTCAGAGGATAATTATTTACTTGCATTATTCTGCTTGGCTCGGATTGTGAGGCACAGTGTGCATCTGCAAATGGCATTAGCTTCGGTGTTTGGCTTGTGGTTTTCTCATACAATCCTTCAGGTACTATTGGTTTTAAAACCTTAGGCAGCTCGCAGTAGAGCTTAGGAAGGGTAGGCTCTGTGGATGATACGAGGGCAAAGAGCATTTTTACAGAATGCTTTCTGAGTCTGGGTGCGTAGACACTTTTAAATTAATGTTTGACAGTAGAATAATAATATTAAACAAACTAGACAGCAAAATGCCAAGACATTTATGAGATAGCGGAATGATACTTATGCTTCTCTGAGATTGGTGGTAATGCCAGCAATGGGTCAGATGGCTGCTGAGGAATGAAACCAGCTAAAGGCAACCCCCCCCACCATTATCCTGTGAACTGTGTCCAGCAGGTCCCCAGTGTGTTGCAAACATTCAGGAAGAGCATAAAGGCTTTTTGTGTAGGGTGGCTGCGAATAATAGATACCAGAAAAGAATTGCTGCATGTTGTAGAATGCATTAATGCGTGTGTAGTCAGCGTGGGGGTGGAATGACACATTTCTGTATTAATTGCTTACACAGACCACTGACAATTCAGCCACTGTGTGTTCAGCGGGAGCGAGGTGGTAGACAGTCCCTCCGGAGAGGAAAACGGTGATCTTCGGCTTTGACAGATGCGGTGGTCAGGCTTGGGAGGGGAAAGAAAAAGATGTCGGCAAATATAAGTACTGGGAGAGGGCCTTCTCCCTTGACCCAAAAGGTGATGCTGCACTAAGGTAGGGTTTGCTCTGCCTAGGTCAGTTCAGGAGGAGATTTACTAAGGAATGCAGTTATCGGTGTGAGATTTTGGAAAGCCCACATTGATTTTTCTTTTTTGGGCACGGCTGGTGTATATCTCAAACAGTAGCAGTATCGCCAGGAGCAGGGAATGCCATTATGGCCTGCCCACTTCAGGGAGCAGAGGGGGCAGGAAGGGTTGCTGAGCTCTGGCTGGGGGTCTGGCTGGGGTTTGGGCAGTGGTGGAGTTGAGCTGGGAAGGAGGCAAGAAGCTGTGTTGCTCTAAGAGAAGAGCAAACGTTAAAGACTGAAAGGAAAATGCTGAAGATAGAGTATTTTAGTGGAAGAGTGTTAGAGATGAGTCTTTTGACTTCCTATCTGAAGCGTAAGTGACCCTGCATGAAGCTTTGAAGCTCCTAGTTCACGTTACGCTCCTAATGAAGCCAGTGTTTTCCCATGAGCTTTCTAAGAAACCCCAAATTTCTGGGCCAAGCCATTTTACGCATAGAGCCTGGTAAAAAGATTAGGAACTATTTTAGAAGAGAGGCTCCAGGAACCAGGCAGGCAAGAGGGAAGTTTAGGGCGTTGGCCTTGCTGGTTTCCATGGAAGCAAAGGGAAAGACTAAAGAGTGCAAGTTTGGGATAGGTACACACGTGCAGGCTGTGTGTGCGCATCTCACACTTGTCCGGTGTGAAAACGGTGCACAGTCTAGCTGACAGTGTCGACTGGATTTTAAAAGTAGGTCATTCAGGTAGCACCATTTCGTGTGTTACTGCAAGGTTTGGGTTTTTTCAGGTGTCCGAGCTTTACTTCACTGTAGACTTCTGCTCGAGCCTTGCATCCCTTGATGACTGGTAGTGTGTCGAGTTCTTTCTCAGCGCTGGGGCGGGGGAAGACTGGTGTAATGGGTGGTAACGTCACCATTGTCTTAACAAGCAAGAGCCTACATTCCATTTGACCAGTAGCTTACGAGATCAGAAGTAGCTCGGTGTTTTCAGGCAGAGGTGGAAAACATTTTAAATTTTGTGCGCAGCTTGACTGATACAGGAGTTGTTAAGTACTGTGAAAGGCACTGTCTGTGCACAGTACAAAGTGCAGATGCTGACGGGGTATGAACCGGGACTCAAACATACAAAAGCAACCTGTACCTTTGCTGTTGCAGTGATCTAGTAGCCGAGTGGAGGTGTCACTTATTAATTTAGCAGCAGTTCAGGAGTTAAATTAACCTTTTTTATTTTTTTCTGAGACACGGCAGATGTTCTGTCGCTTTAATGACTCTAGGTACAGATTCATTTACTTGAACTTTATTACACACATTTTCCAAACCTATACGAATACCTTACTCCATATCTACTAAAACAGCTATGTTTTCTTTTTTTTTTTTTTTTTGGTGGTGGTGATGGTGACATTTTTTCTTTTGCTACCTTTTTGATTTAAGGCTGTTCAGGTTGTAACAGTGAAAGTAGTGTTATTGAGAAATGCCTTATATCCTGTCAAAAAAGCAGAATCTTTAAAAAAAAAAAAAGTCAAAAAATTCCCAAACCCTAAACTCCCCAAACAGCAACAACAACAACAAGAAAAAACCCTGCAAAACCCAATATCCGCAGTTAGTTTTCATGTATGGATAATTTAGTAAGTGTTATTTAAGTTTAAAATATTGCAGAATGTGAGTGAAAGCAGGCAGAGATTTGTCCTTCATAGGATTTGAAAAGAAGATTCAATTGTGGTTAATGTTTTGAAAATACACACACCTCATTTGGGGGGAGGGGCTTGTAGCATACTGAAAAATAATCAAATAGAGTTGATGTTCATTTGGTTTCATCTGTGGGTTAAGTCCACAACAGGATGCACATTTTTGTGCACTGAATGTGACACAGATTTTTGACCAAGACAAAGCCACGGACTCTGTCAAGGACCTGAAGTGGCATGCTAGGACTTACCTTAATTAAGGAAGACCTTTTCAAAACTACCTGCTGCATATATAGAAAAAAATTTAGGTGACTTAAGTCACCAGTGTTACGATAGTTGAGACACTGATTTTTAGCCTCCTAGGAGGTTGTCATTTCAGGAGCCACTGCAAATGCTAGGAAATTTGTCCATCTGTCATTATCAAGATGGATTAATAAATATACTCTTTTTTTTTTTTTTCCTACATCATTTTATAGTGAGTTATGGGAATTACATATTTGTTGTTGTTGTCTGCCTTTTAGTGGAAAATAGTGGAAACATTCCTTCAGAAGAAGAAATGAAAAGTTTCATGCATTGAGCACTTGCATGCACAAGCAACCCAGCGAAACCTGTGAAAACAATCAGAAGCATGAGAATTTCTGTTCACTTGAAAGAACTTAGTGAAACTACAGAGTTAGGTTCCTAAAAGAAAAGTGTTCTTTTAAGCCCGTGGAGGATATTTTGTAAGGGATGAAGAGGGTCGGGCTCCCTGCGGCTGCAGGGACTGGGGGCAGTGTGTCGTATTAAGATGCCAACGAGAACGGCGACTGTTCATTCCATCCTGGCTGTTGTTAGCCGGGATCGCCGGTGGAAATGGCCTTCTTAAACTTGCTTAAGAACATACAGATCTGAGTGCGTTTGGAGCTCGGATGTGCCAAGTTGAATTGCACAGATGCCTTGAGGTTGCCTTCGGTGTGTTCGTGAGGGGTTGGTGAAGGCATGCCGGAGCTCGGGAATGCGAGTGGGGCGA
>NW_010241962.1:0-26285 GCF_000690775.1 Eurypyga helias | reverse complement strand
CTGGCGTCTGCAGGATGTGCTATGGCTGCTGGGGGTGACACCTCTCTGCCAGGCACCTGTGAGAAGAGCTGTAGCCATTTTAGGGACGACCAAAATGGCTTTTGTCGTAACTCTAAGTGAAGTCGATCGGATGTAAGTGCAGCTGGCAGGAATCTGCCAATCTGCATTTGAAATTCTGTAGCTCTTCACTAGAAAATTTTTCTGTGTGATCCTTGGTCTGCATTGCTTGTTTCACTTACTGGCGGGAAGGAGCCGTAAGCTTTGTGTGGGGTAAACTGAAAAGAAAATTTACCGCAGTGTTGTCCTTCCTAATTTCTTACAAGAGACAGCTGCCCCGTCTTGAAAAAACTGAGCGATGGCCCTGTACCTTCAGCTGTGGGGAAGTCAAAAAGGAAGGAGTTTTTACAACTTCCTACGAGGCTGAAAGTGCGTTACTGCTCCAGAGCGTAGTGGCTCTTTACTGCACCAGGCCCGTGGCCCGTGGCTTGTGCGGAGAGCGTGACACAGGGAAGTAGTCTGAGTACCAAGAGTTCGCGTGTGGGCAATCACGCGAAGAGTTTTCCTAAAAGAAGACATCTGTAGGAATTGCATAATAGTATTGGGATTGAGGCAGTCATTTAGCATCAGGCAAGGCCCCGGCAGCTCCCCTCCATCCGCAGGTTTTGCCTGCTGAGTTTATTGGTGGGTGTGTGGCTGACTCTTCCAGTGTCACTGAGCCGAATGGGCAGGGGAAAATTGCATGGAGGTGATGGAGTACTGCCAAATCCCTCTCTCTGCCAAATACATACAATTCAACTCTGGAAATACGGATTCTTCTAGTCCTAGCTTAGGTCTTAAATGAAAATGGGCCACTTCTCATGGGCATGTCTATAGATATTGGCACTGTGACATCAGGGGCTGGTGGGTATTTGGTTCCTGTAGATATTCCCAGCTACACAAGCACAGAGAATAATTAGCATTGCGCAGAGATGTCTGTCATGTGGTCCTGAAGTAAAAGGGACGTGAACTTGGGATGTTAAGATGTTTGATGAAGGAGCCCACCTCCTTCTTGTTTTCTTGAGTCTTGTGTTGAAACGTAAAACTTGTAAAGATACTTCATGTCTTAACAGTGTCTTTTTGCTGCTTGCTGTGTAAGTACTTTCTGCTGGTAAGTCTTATTATTTGGTAATTATTTAATGTAAACACCAGATGTAAAGAAGGACCACCATGCTTTATTGCTCTATTTGATACCATTGTAAAATAGACCACATTGATATGTTTATTTGCTCATGTAGGACGCTAATAGCTAGGCCTTTTTCAAGGAGCAATTTTACAGTCAGGCACTGTAAAGAGGTATGTGTTGGGTTTTTTCTCTCTACTGTTTTTTTGATAGGCTTTTAAGATAGCTATGAGGGATTTTTAGACAATACTGCGTTGCACTCAGGGCTTTTCATCACAGGATTGTTCCTTCTTTTTGGGTAGGCAGATACTGCTACTGCACTCTTTTATCAGGTTGTGAAACTGAGAGCTGGTTTCTGCGAAAACCAAGAGAGTAACATTCAAATTTATTAACTGTTTATTCCAACATTAAAATTCTTCGTAACCTTTATGGAAATGTTGTGTATCACCTAAAATGAAAAGGGTGGAAGAGAAATTTCCCTGTTGTTTTGTACTGGAGTTTTCTCTGAAATGCTAAAATGTTTAATGACCTCCAAACATTTCTGTAAGGAATATATCATCCTCTACTGAATTCTACAGAACCACTTTGTCAAACCATGAAGCACAGGTTTTTTTACTAACTCCTGCCTGGGTTTTCCAGAAATGTCTCCCCTGTCCCCCTATTAAAACACAGAAGGCGAGTGAGGAAGGGTGACAGCTCTCCACGGTTTTGGATCAAGAGAATAACAGTCCCAATAAATTGGAGACAACAGTCACCATTCATCACCTGCGGTATGAAACAGAGCTTTTGGAGTGGAAGGGATGGTCTTGATTGTGGTGATGAGGCTCATGGTGGGATGCTTAAGGTACCAACACAGTAGCGATGGGAAGAAGGTCGTGAAAGCGAGGGGAGCGTCCTGCGTGGAGGCAGCGCAGGCAGCGGCGCAGGAGCTCAGACAGCTTTTGATGTGGTGGTGGCCTGAGGTAAGACTGTAGTTCTCAGCCGTTACTCACAGTCTGCAGACTGAGGGGTGACCGCTGATTTTGCCGGATAAATTTCAGCAGCTAACTGCTGTGTTTTAGAAGGCAGTTTTGATTTTGCTTACATTTCTACTGCATGCCAGAAGCTGATGTTTTCTCACCAGCTGTTACTCATTTCTTAGTATGTTTACGCTGAGTTGTGAAAGACTTTGACTCAGTAGCCTGTGCATTAAGATTGGGAGTCATGATTGCCTTTTGCTTACTTTAAATTACTTATCTGAAGTGCAAATAAAACTTGAGATAAACTTATGGAGGCATGATTGATGATTTTTCACTGCTCAGTTGAATATGCTGACTGTATGAAAAATGAGGCTTCTTTTGGGGATGAGTTGATTGCCTAAAACTACAGTTTGCTGCCTTGTCATTTCAGCCCTGATGCTGTAGTGAATAATTAAAATACAACAATAAGACATTAATGATGAAAAAAAAATCTTAGGAGGAGGAAAGCACATGAACATATGGAAATTGTTCTGTATTTTAGCAAGGTTCTGTGAAACTGAACTAGAAAATGATCGGTGCCTGCTGAGCTGCCTGCCTTGTTGGCGAGCAGACGGGCAAACCTGAGCTTCTGCGACGGCTTCCATTTGGAGGAGAGTCTTTAAGATACTTGAATTTGCTTTTGACTTTTTCCTTAATAAAATGCACATTTCTGAAAACGGTGAAAGTATATTAATAACTTTAGAATCAGAGGCCTAAGGACAGACAGTGAATAGAACTTGGGTTTCCTTTTTATTCCTCAGTTTCCCTGTGGATAACGAGCCTGGACTCATGCAGTGTTTCCTAGGGAATTCACTTGGTTTTGCTTCTGGTTATTAACTCCTTCAACTGGTCATTAATCTCCAGGAAATGTTATGGAGCTTCAGCCTTATTAATTAAACAGAGAGTTTGTTTTTTGGTTAGCTTTCTGTGCTTAAGCTGTTGCTCTTGAATGCTCTATTTCTTAGGAAAGAAAAGTATCCATAGGGGTGGTTATTGTGAGTTACACTCCAACACTAAGTACGCGTAGCTAAAATACTGTAATAGTTCTTTATATTGGGTACGTGTTGCTCTACATATATACGATGCCTGTTTCATGAGTTGTGAACATCTAGTGAGAAGCTTGGTTCTGGATATGACTGTCTAATTAGAAGGAATGAGACAAAGCCTGTCCCATGTCTAATGTTTGTCGTTCGCTGGTGTGTTGCAGATGGCAAAGAGAAAATGAGCAGAAAATACCAGCAATTATTTCAAACAAAAATGTTGTGTTACAGGTAACACCAAGAAGTGAACTTCGGATGGCCTAGTCTTGGAGAAATAAAACAGCTTTTGCAAAGGATTTTTTTATGGTCTGTGTTGCTGGAAAATTGATGGGAGTGGGAATGAGATGAAGCAAAAATGGCGGAAAAACGTGCCCAGGAACCTGTGAAGCAGTTGAGGCGGGATTGAATGATGGTGCCCTGCTACCTCTGGCTATCCCCTCTGCTCTCTTGTCTGTGCAGGCATCCTTAGCAGGCTCACATCTATTGGTAGTATGCAGCCCTGGGAAATAAAATAGTGGCTGAAGGATTTCAGGTGTCAGGACTGAGCTAGCAGGAGACAAAGGCAGGTGTAGGTAGCCATTTTGTCATGGTGGCAGAGAGAGGAGGGACCGAGGGGCATGCTGTGTCGTGTGCTTGGCTAGCACTCTGTGAGGAAGAGCCAGACAGAGCTAGAGGGGTGCAAATCAAATAGCAGTGACTTGGAAAACTGAGATTATATTTTGATGGCAATAGCATGAAGTACTACACTCAGTAACCGCACCTTAATTTTTTTTTTTACTTTTTTTCCCCGCTGTGTTTTTGCATCACGATTTCAGTAAAGTATTAAGAAACTTTAATGCAGAGGCCATATGATCACTGCCTGACTTAGCCAAGAAGCATTAAATATATTTGTTAGGTAGAAGGAATAATAATAGAATATGGAAAATGCACAGATGTTGACAAAATAGTAGGGTTTTCTTCCCCACACAACATGCAGGCTGTCTTCTACCTTGATTTCAGTCACCAGAAATGACTGTGTCCTGCAGCAGTTAGGAGTGGTTACATCCAACCCCCTGGTGTAAGTTTTTCAAGGTGTGATTACGGGCTTGTGGCAGTCAGTCTTGAGAGGCCACAGAGGAAGATGGAGTAGCCTTCACATGGACTCATTTCCAAAGGTGAAGGTGACAAGGTAACAGTGGTCCTGGTCCTCATAATCTCGTATAATCTCTTGATCTCGTCAGGAAGGAGCTCTTGTGTATTAGAGTAATCATGGTATCAGGTCAATATCGAGAGGTCTGAGAAAACCAGCACTCCAGCCAACACCCGGTCTAAATGCTGAAACGTGCCGTAAAAATTCCCAAACGCGTAGGGGTGATAAGCAGTTACATGATAATCAGTTTTGTCTACAACTTGACCCTGCGCTATGTGCTGTGACGGGCTTTTTATGATCTTTCCCTTTTCCTGCTTAAAGGAGGTTTAAGCACTGTAGGAGGTCTGTGTCCATTAAAAAGGCCCTTCATGATATTTTTTTTCCTCCCTTCCTTTTATTTACTTGGATGTGGTACAAGTGCCACATGGCTCCTGAAGTAACAGAATGAATAGCTCACAAGAGAGCCTCGTTAGTCTTTAAATTAAAATAATTGAGTTCTTTTAGCCTATTAGTGCTTAAGAATAGCCTTCTCTAACTCCATTACCTCGGGGATAAAAGCCGTTTGTGTAGCTGAATAAGCAGCATGTCCAACATGACTTGTTGCTAGGGAATGAGGCTTTCTTAGTTCTCCACCAAGCCAAGTGGCTTGTGTAGTAGATAAAAACTGAATGACCTCGAACTGAGATCTTGAAATCCACTTTACTCTTCAGTTGGCAGTCTGAAAATATTTCTCTAAGTGGCTTGGGCTTTCTGGAGCTGCTCTCTTTTCCTTTCCCAACTCAGTGGGAAAAGAAGCCCCTCCTGTCTACTGGGGCCAAATCCGCGAGGGCGCTCGTCTCTCAGCAAGGGAAATGCCCAGAGCCCAGCCGTGTGTGGCTCAGTCGAAGCCCGTGAGATGTGGCAGAATATTCTGTTAAATTGGCAGTTTCTCCCATTTTCATCACTGCAGCAAAGGGCAAACTTCTTTGCAATGTGAAGAGCAATTCGGAATACGTCCTGGGAAGGCAGAATTCCGATAGCAAAACATGAAATAACTGGCTGCAGGGAGTAAAATAATTTGGAGCACCTTTGTGAATTTTTTAGTCGAGCCTTAGCTCAGAGCTCACAATTGCTGGAGTCCTGAGCTGCTGCTGGCAAGCGTGCCTATGGTGCTGCTCCTGCTTTTGGCAGCAACACTTGTGTGGGCTAACCCAGCGGTCTTGGTGGGCTTTTCTTGTTTTCAATGAACCCCAGTTTTGGTGGAGTCATTGATACTGGCCTGAATCAAGAATCATTCCAAGGTTGGTAAAATAAGCCAGTGTTAAAGAGTGTTGAAGAGGAGTCTTGTCAGAGTACCCTTAAAGACAACCTTTAACTCTTTATTAGCAACAAGACACATAAAAATGCTTTTTGCTCTTTGACATCTCAAGTGTGTAACAAGTGTACAGAACACAGTGCAAGGGTGAAGAAACCGAGATGGTGCTGTGTTGGCCTTTTTAAGAAACTTCAGTACAGCAGGTCCACAGCAGTGCCTTTATCAAGCTGGGATTTGTCAGATGGGTCCTTTTCCCCTTGTGGAAATAAGGACATTTTGGTTTTAGAACTCATCCTTTTCCTTTGAGGATAGCAAGTTCAGGAGTTGATACTGTGTGGGTGAAAATAGGGTAGTTAATAGTTTTTAAAAGTTCAGATGTCAAACAGGGCTTGGTGGTTATAGCTTTGACATCCACCCCGCTACTTTCTGATGCCTGTTTGTGGCAAAGACGTTGCCCAGAACAGCAGGGACCAAGACAGACTGCATCTCTCTCGATACCAGCGTGCTGTTAATGAGTGACAGAAGCCCAAAAATCCCAACAGTGTCTCTAATGTGAGGCTGCGTCCTTCCCACCCTTTGGGTAGATGCTGTAGCTGTCTCGGTTTAATAATAGGGACGAGAATCCACAAGGCTAGTGGTGGCTGTCGTTTGTTTGACTGGCACACATATTTAAAAGGCCTCTTGGCCAGAGATATCTTAAGTCTTGAATATAAGGTATGAAACAGCTGCGTGTGTCAGTTAAAATGTTTGAAACGCAGCGGCGCTGACTGTACTGAGTATCAGACAGGAGCGTTTGCAGACTTTGGTACTTGCATTGGTTTTCCTCGGTGATAAAGCCATTCGTGTTTGAAAATAATTTTCTTTATCCTAGGTTATTTTCAGCATTCAAAGTTTTTTTTAAATCTTTGCATAAATGAGAACACAAGCCTTTAGCTTATACTTGGGAGGGAGGTCATTAAACCTGAGTACAAATTTGTGTTTTAAAATGAAAATCTACTCAATCTCCTGGAGTGGAAAAATGTTTCATCAGTTGATCTTCTTTGCTTTAAAGGGGAAAAAAAAAAAAAAAAGAAAAAAGAAGGAAAGGAAAGAAGGAAGGAAAGAAAGGAGGAAAAAAAAGTGTTTCCCTGCAGTGATCGAGACAAACTCTTATGAGAGGGAAAGGAGGTGCTTTAGAGATGGAGGTTTCTAATTCAAAGTTGTGGAAATAGCCTTTTGTTCCCTAGCAAAAACCCACTAAAACTTCAAATTTGCTTCAAATGAACTTGCTCCTGTTTGTGTTTGAGTGACTATAATGTTTATCATCTTGTGATGCAAGGGAGCTCTCAGGCTGGAAAGCTTTTTGGTTCTGTTTGTGCTGTGTGTTCCAGGGGGTCCCACTTCTTGGCTGGGGCTCCGACAGTGGATCATAGGAGTAGAAATCACGATAACTTACTTTGTCCTGCGTAGCTCAAGCCTCTCTTGAGACATCTCTGCTGACGCAGGCAGAAAATGAGGTAGAACCAAAGTTTTCTGTCTTTTAGATCAGGGTGTCACTCCATGGCGCTCTCGGTCAGAATCGTCTTTGGTAGCAGTACACACTTAAAATGTTTGGGCTAAATAGCAAGCATTTGTGAAGGGTGCCTAGCTGGATGGATGTGAGGCCCTGGTGTTCTTCCTCTGCAGTGGGAATGTTAAAGCCCTTTGTTGTTCCTAGGGATTATGTGCACCCAGTCTCCCCTGACCCATCCCACAGGAAGGACCTCTCCTTTGGGTGCTCATTGGAACAGGTGTGAATTGTGCCTGGCTTTTGTGCATCGGGGTGCATACACAAATAACTGAGCTTCTGAGTAAAAATAGGAAGTCACACCAGCATAATCTCTTTTCCTTTAGACAGGTGTTTCCCAGGACAGATGTTCATTGAAAAGCCTTGGAATGGCTGAAATCTTGCTTTTCCATAAAAGCAGCATTTCATATCAATTTCCCATCCAACACCAAAGTCTGCCTGTGCGTGTAGCTGTCTCTTCCTGGATTGCTATGGGACACATTCGGAATTAGTTCACCTGCAGCAGTCTGCTTTGCTTGGGGTCTCCGACCACCTACATTAAAGGAGTTAACCAGTTTGTGTTTGGTATTTTCTTGACAATTGCTGATTAAAACATAACAATTACCAGAATCAAAACAGGAAACTGATGAAGATAGCTCCAAAGCTATAAATACAAGATGCTGATTGTCAAAATTGAAGCTAACATTTTTACAACATAACTGATTGATGTTAACAGTTAAATTAGAAGCCTGGAATAGGATGCTGTCGTGAACAATATAATTTATCTCAGTAAATGTGTTCACATAAATGTTTAAAAATGAAAGACATGATAAATCTGTCTTGAACCTACACACAGTAGAGCTGCCAAATCTGCCACCTGTTAAAAATTGTAACGAACTGTTCTTTTTATAACAAAGTCAAATTAACGTTGTCACTTAGCTAAGACTTCCCTTATCTCAGACACTGTGAGATAGCATTTAGCTAATGCTTTTAAGTGGAGCAGCTCTGGTGTTTTAATTAGAATTGCAGCAAACTGCTGAAAAAGGCCATTAAATCTTAAATGTAGCTTTTGTGCAGCTCAGCCGTGAGGATGGGCTTTCTGTTCAAAGCCACAGGGTCCTAGTGTTTTGTCAGGAGCCGAAGGACGCCCCAGCTCATGTCATTCATTGAGGTTAATGGGAAGTTAGTTTCTCAGGATTTTCTAAATGGAAGATGATATGTTTCTCAGAGTAAACAAAAAAATGACTAGGATGTTATACTTCTGTGTGTCAGGGCTTAGTGGAGGATTTTTTTTTTTTGCAGCGGGAGAAGGGTCCACCTAAGTCTCCTTTCTGCAGGCTGGTTTTCAGAGAGGAATTGGGGGGACATGTGGAATATGAGATTCAAAACATCTGCATAAGGACAAATGACGTCCTCTCAGAATCTGGAGAAAATTTATGTGCTGCTTTTTCACCACTGGTTAAGTGTGTAGCTTCAGGACCTCAGATTGGTAACAGTTTGGAAAATTACAACTTACAGGGTCCTTTTTCCTATGCTCTTCAATGAATTTCCCCTCTTGTTTTCCATCCCAGAGCATAGTGGATGCTTGTTATGTAGCTCCTTGATTGTCCTTTGCTTACTGCGGACGTGGAAAACATTTCTGGCTAAGTAAACAATACTCAACTTCTAGTTAAGCTACGCAGTGACCAGGCTGAAGCTCTCTGATGTTGTAGAAGGCAGAAAGATTCTAGAAAAAGTAAAAGCAGTAGGTAAGGAGGTAAAATAGCAAGGGAGAAAGCCGTGAAGAGATTTATGAGGTACATAGACAAAGTAATGGGCACTATCAATAATAGCCATTGGTAGCACTGCAAGAGTTGTCAGAATAAATCCTAAAGAAACAATAATGGAACCTCATTAATTACCTTCACTGTCTGTCTGAAGCAGCCTGTTGAAGCAAACTTGAGGTGATGGCTCAAGTGTGAGGTTGGAATTGAGGCAATTTTCTGTTTTTCTCTTGGCTGAACCACATTTTGTCCCATGAAACAAAATACCGTGACAGTTTTCACAAGCAGCTCTAAATTTGAGACACCCCTGGCCCCCTTTTTCTTGCTGTGCCCTAATCCGTACCTCGGTTTCCCATGATGATCCCAGCTTCCAGCTGTAGTCAGTGTGCTCTGTAGCTGTGAGCATGCCAGAAGATGGGGCCGCTTCTGGTTGGGCTCCAAAGCAAACATTTTTTACTTGCAGATTGGTGGACTAACAGATTTGACATCTTTCCTCTGTGTTTTCACTTTGAAGAAAATAAATGTGCATCTAAAAAAGCTTAAAACTTCAGGAGCTGCCTCTCTTTCACAAAGGCGGATTCCGGAGCGTTGGCAGCAGATGACTGGTATTTTTTCCTGTTAGCTGGAGGAAAAGCCTCCTTTCAACAATAACTCCAGGCAGGGAGCAGCCCGGTGGCCAGAATATTAGCGCGTTTGCCAGAAAACCTGGAGTTTTGTTTCTGTTCACCTGCTGTGTGATGTTTGTCTTGGTTTCTCCTCTTGCATAAATTGCAGTTCATCCCCCGCTTTTGTAAAGGATACTGCGGTCTCTCCTGCAGACCGAGACGACCTTCATGGTCACTCGTATTGTGGTAATTTATTAAAATAGTGACATGGAATCTGAACTATTTATATTAATGCAGTGTGGAACAGAGCAGCTGCTACAGTGCAGTTAATAATTTTGGCCTCCAGTCATCCTGAATCCATTTTTACCCTAGACTGTCTGGCTGTCTGCAAGCTAGGCCCCCAACAGGTCTGCAGAAATCTTGTCACACTCTCTTGTGGAAAAGCGATGATTTGTTACTTAAATATGAAAACCCATGAAAAGCTGAAATAAACCCAAATACATCCTGGTTATTCTTGCTGTAACTTTGCAGAATGCTGTAAAATACCTTCAGTGTTATTAGAAGTGAGTAAAAATCCGTATTATGAAAGTCTCATTGAAGTAAATGCTATTTTGAGACAGCATAATCCTGAAAAACATTGTCTGTTTTAAAAAGACTTCTTTAATTCAAAAGGTCAGCCTCCCTGTGGTCCCTGGGAAGGACGAGGAGCAAGTCCTTCTGGGGCCTTTGGGATACGGAGGGAGCAGCTGTAGAGCTCAGCTTCATTAAGGCTTTGGATATGGTCTCCCATAGTGTCCTTTTAGGCAAACTGCTGAGATAAAGGCTGAAAAATGGCCTTTTTTTTTTTTTTCTGTGGTTACCTTTTGAGCATACCCCTTCCAGCCTGTCTTAGCATATGACTCTTATTTTCATCATGTCGTCTGCAAATTCCTCCTAGAGTAGCAAACTGTCCCTCCTGTCCTGGCTGTCAAAGGAGGTGAGTTGGGAAGGGATATGCAAGGGGAAGCAGTAGGTCACCCCAACTAATGTGCTGAGAGGATTAGTTTGCCATGGTTCTTGAGTTGTTTTTCCATTATCCTAGGTTGATTTCGTGATCCAGATCAGGCCTGTGCATGTGTTCTGCATAACTGAACTGGTCCGAAGCTTTGGGGCTGTTGTGATCCATTGGTGCTTGGCATGACCTAAACCAGCTCCCACTTCACCCAGCCTTGGTTTTGTAACTATTTAAATTAGGGGATATCTGGCACTTTTTCTTACATAGCTAGTAATTTAAGCATTGTCCTCAAAAAACACTTGTAATGATGATATTCTGAGCAGGGTTTTGTAAATGAAATGGAAACCTTTTATTTCTTTGTACAGTGAAACCTGCAAGACCTACATTTTACAAAGGTCTTTCTTCCCTGCTCCCCAGCACACAGGGAAGCATTGTGACAAAATCAGCCGTAGCACCACGCAGTAACTTCTGAGTGAAAATAACAAAAGTGTTTTGTTGGCTCTCCAAAATTCCACCGCATGTTGTGAAAGTATATTTAACTCATCCATATATTTATGTAGGTCTCTATTTTGCCCAAGAGTCTAGTTTTTAGAAGACCTTTGTCTTACCAAAAGCGTCAGCTTTCCATAGCAAACTCAGTGTGTTTATAAACCCTGTCAGCGTGTTGTGTGCTTGCATCTGTCAAGTGTCGTTCCTAAGGCGGCTTTTAATCGGCCAGGGTTCTCTGCTTGAGTTTTAGGTTGCATAATAAAAATATTTAAGGATACTTTTCAACACGTTACTAATGGTTTGATTAAGAAACAGCTAAATGGCATGAAAAAACTGTAAAAAAATGTGTGATTCACATCAGTTACAAAGATGAGAAACTGAGACGCCCAGTTTTAAATTGGAAACTATCACAGAATGGAAGCAGACTAATAAGCCGAACTGAAGGTAAAACCTGGAAAAAAGGTAGTGTACACAAATTGCACTGCTTGAGAAGTAATTTGTAATCAGCGAATCAGAGTTTTTTCATTTGTGTTAATTGTTCAGATAGCACAGAAGACATAACCCCAGTCTTGGAGATAGGATCACTGCTAATTAATGTAATCCCTTAGGCAAGGAGCAACGGAGTGTCTGACACTAGGTGCCAGAAAGCTAAATGGGTATTTAATTTGTGTCAATATGGTATTTGTAGTGGGGTAGCCCCTAAAAGCCATGCTCATAAAACATTTACTATAGAGACAAAATATAAACAGTGTATAGATGTTAACATAACAGGCAATATTGTTTGCAAAAGAAAGATAACCCTTGCTGTTAAGCAGTAAATTTTTTCCACATGAGAGCAATTTTTGTTTTCTTCAGTAAAAAACTGGAAGATGATAACTTTTATAGGACAGGCAAACTCCACTGGAATATTCTTGCTAGCCAAAACCCAACAAGAATATTTGTACAGGAAAAGAAGAAATCACTTTGGTCGAATTGTATTCCTGTTTCCATGTCTCTGCCACCTTATGACTCTCTCAGCCGCCTTTGTTTACTTTTGTTGTAGAAGTTGCACTTCATGTGTCGCTTCTAAGGAATCTGCAGCAACTTTAACCTTTACTGCATACTGACCTGGACATGAAATGTCCTTGGGTGGGATGCTTGGCCATATATAGCTTTCCTGGGAAAAAGCTGTGTGTGTTGGGGTGGGAAAGGAGTTCACTTCTTGAATTCAACAAGGAAGTCCTAAAACAAACAAAAAAACCAAACCCAACCAAACTAACTTGAATCGTCCCCTTGCTCAAGGCAAGAACAGTTTTGTGACCTGTATTTGAAGTGCCTCAGAGCTGAAGACTGTCAAGACTCTCAGCTGTTTGCTCTTTCTTCTCCTGTTTATACTGGACCTAGAGAAAAAAAAGTGGGGTTTGTATATTAAAAAAATTATTTCTCTAATTTGATTTTTTTTCATTTTAAAAAGCCTGATATTGTGCTTTTAGTAGGCATTATAAGAGCTGAGTAGTGTGAGTTGACATGAGCAAGACTGTTAGCATAAGCTACGCCAGTAAGAGAGGCTGAAGAAAGGGTGGGAGGAAGGAAGGGAGGGAAGGAGGAGAATGATAATGATCCTAGATGAGAAACTTGGAAAGTGGTTATTTCTGATGGTCAGAAGCAGCCTGACCTCCACTTGGGATTTACCTGACCATGGCTCTACCCACTGCTGGTGTTCTGACTGTGTGTGTGAGGGCAACTGTACTTAAGTGGTAGAGTAAAAGGGCGTTTTTTGTGGCGATAAACCCAAGCGATGGCAGCTCACCTGCTGGTGGGTGTAGCAGGGTCCCCTGTGAACCTGCCTCAGACACCTGAGTAAGCTCCCTCCCCTGCAAAGGCCTCTCTGGCAGGGTTTTCTGGGACTTAGAAGTGGTGAAATCTTAATTAGTGATTTCATTTGGTTATACGCCATTCTTCTTTTTTCTTTTAGACCTTGTTGATGATCTTCAGAAAATGATAGCAAGCCACTGCACTGAAGCGCACGGCTATTTTGGAGCTAATGGCTTCAGCCCCTTTTCACCCACTGACCGCTTTGAGCGGGAGGTTGTGGGTTTGGGCGCTCTGATCGCCTGTGTTGGTTTTCTCTGCCTTCTCTTGGCCAGCTCTGCACGCACCTTCCAGTGCAGAGCCCCAGCCTGGGCCTTCAGGCTGAGGCTGCTTCCGTTTTTTCTGAAGAGCCAAGTTGTTTGTCGCTCCGTCGTCTGTGCTCCAGGGTGACATTTGCTCCTTTAAGTGTTGTGGTATCTAACGCTTATATTCATCTGTCAGCTGTTACCGTGAGTCACGTCTTGACAATCTCTTCTGAAAGCCAACCATCATTATCCAGCTGCGTTTTTTCCAACAAGGTTGTGGTGGTGTTAGTGTTTCCACAGACTGTTAGACTGTTTTCCCCCTAAATTAATCCTTTTGCCTTTGTGAAAGCGTGATTCAGAATGAGACCCAGCAAAACACTTGATTATCATTAGCAGTTCTGGTAACTCCAAATGTTTTTCTTTCCATCATGGACTAGGTGCTAATCACTTCCACCAGCTGTGGGAATTAAACCAAATAGAGTGTATAAATGATACCCGCTTGACCCTTGGAGATAAGGCAACTCTATGCAGGGACCACTGGTTGCCCACCTTTTCAAAATAAGAGAAGAAAACCAAGGTGGAATAGAAAGTTCAGTTTTAGGGCCTTTTTTTGCCTCCCTCTGAATCTTACATAGTGTAGTATTCAACTTCTGACTTGATTTAACTTGATCAATCATATATGCTACATCCTCTCACAGTGTTGCTGTATCTGTCAAGACTGTTGCTGGAGAGCTTTGTACATAAAAGAGAAGCTGTATTTGAATTTTTTTTTTTTTCCCTGCCAAATATAATCCTTTTGGGGAATGATTGCATTGTTTTGACCTAGACATTCTCAGGACTGGAAGTCAGCACATTTCCTCTGCAAAAGGGATCTATAAAGCAAGACTTGGTCCTTTGTGTTCCGATGATTTATGTTTTATTATCTCTTTTCCTTGGGAAAATAAATTTATCTAATAATAAGCTCAATATCTCATTGATCAGAGGGACTGGAAGTAAGATTTTTTTTTTTTTATAGGTGCCTTTCTCTTCTATAGTAATTTAGTAATGCCCAGTCCCATTGTTGTCTATTGATCAAAATATAATGATCATCGAGAAGCCTAATTTTAGCAAAATTCTATGAATGCATCTAATAATGATCTTAACTTGTACTCATGCATCCTTGAACTCAGTGCGGTCTCCAGATTTATTTATACATGTCTCCTTTTTCTTTGCATTCAGAAAATACTAAGGGGTTCCCCAGGAAGGCACCTTGTATTGTAGAGGTCCCGCAGCATCTCTCAGCTCCTGCGCCCTGTGACCTGTCCCGTTCTGTTAACTGAGCTCAGTCCCATCATACCTGTCTTCTGCTCTCTCAGATCACGATCCTAATTACTCATCTGGAAGTGGGCGCAGATGCACACCATGCCTCATACTCATGAACTGGCTTATCCCCTGTAACTATCTCCACAGCTCCTCATACCCTCCTGTGACAAACTTGGGAAATGAAATCTCTGCAGGAGGAGCAGTGTTTCTCACAGGAGCTGGTGGCATATAATTGAATAAGCTCATTCATTAGGGAGACGCCAGGAGAGGCTGGGTAAAACAGAGGTGTTAAAGCTTCTCTAGATACCACAGAAAATCTGCTTTAGAAAGGAAAGCTGCTTCGTACTAAGCCAAGATCTGTCTGAAACTCTTTAAAATAGCCTTGTCTTTTCCTCCAACTCTCTTCCTGCACTTGGGGAGGCGCAGGAGGTGAGTGAGCAACTACGTGGTGCTTAATTGCCAGATAAGGCTAAACCACGAAAACCATTGAGTGGAACGTGTGGCAGGAGAGAAAGGTAAAAACTTTTTAAAGAAGCCGTAATCACATGCTAGTGAAATTGCCAGCGCTATCTCCCGTGTTCGAATAAATGCTTTGATGCTCATTGCCAAGCAAACAGGTCATGTGATGTTCACCACCACAAAGGTGATTTTCCTTCTTGTTTAGAAAATAAAGCTATGCGGTAGGTTTGAACCTTTCCTTTGGTAAAGGAAAAATCTGCTTTACACTCCGGTTTGTGGAATTTCTGAGAACTAAACGACAATTCTAGTTATTCAACAGAAGCAAACTGGAGTAATGTGCTAAGACAGTGGGATGAGAAAATGTCAAAAGCGATGGGATTTGTGCCAGAAGAACGTGTACTGTGTGTTGATTGAATTTTATCTAACCAACCCCATTTCTTTTGTAATTTCTCCGTCCTCTGTCTTCGTTCCTGGCATGTTACACACCACCTAAAATCTGAATAGCCCCTCTGATGCCTCAAATACGATGGTACTTGTTCTCTGTGCAATCTACAGAACCATAAAGAGCTGCAGTAACTGCAAGACGACTGCATTGCCTCCTGAGTAGTTGTACTTTTTCCAGAGCTATGGGTGCTTAAGTGGCATAAAAATCCACTTGTAATAAAAATTTAAAAATCTTACTCTCTCATACTAAAAAAGTTATTAGAGCATACGGTTCCTTCATTCTCTTATAATTATAGCTTGTATTAACTTTTTATTGTTCTCCTACTATTGTCATGTGTGCTAGAAAACCTGACATTACTTATATAAAACAGCAGCAATTTAGTAAAATCAGTAAAACTTGCTTTCTTTGTGGAGTGTTTACCAGTAAGATTTAAAGCTCCTAATGTGCATGGGGAATGAGATTTCCGGACAAAAAAACTTCCTGTTTAAATGGAAGAACAGAGATGATTAGCTTCAGAATATCACTGGAGATAGGTGGTCAGAGCATTTGCATTGCTTGAGTCACAGTTACAACCTTTCAGGCGCACTCATGGTAACTACCCATTCACAGGTTTGGTGCTGAGTAATCACACCAAATGACTTCATGGATTATAAGACTGAAATGTTTTGGAGTGAACTATTGGTATTTAATTGGATAGAGAGGGCAGTGAATTTGAAGCAAAGAGCTGGCCTCTGGCAGAGGATGATTTTTTTGCAGACTAAGGCTCGAAAAGCGGGTTTGCTTTCACGATGTGAAGTAACAGCAAACACCAGCGCTGTGCAAGGGTGAAAGCACACCGGACGATGCAAGCCAAGCCACGCAGCCAGCGTGCTGTGAACGCTGCAGGGCCAAGCGCCCTCAGGATCTGCTGGGCTTTGCCTAACTGGAGGCAGCCGAGCCGGTTCTGTGCCGCAGCACTGCTCCGGGGTTCGGAGCCAGCTGGTTAACTTGCCCAGGTCCCCGTTGGAAATACAGATATCTCTGTGTCGGTAGGTAAAGGGCTGGCTTTCAGAGTTGCTGTGCCCTTTCGCAGCAAGTGGTTTCGCTGGGATCTGGAAATACGTTGTAATGGTGGAAATCAAGTTGGATTTTTAGATTACTGCAGTCAAACTCAGCTTTTAGTGAGCACACTGCATCTTTCGTTATTGATCCCAGTGTAAGTGGATTTCTGCCTATGCTATAAATTTTCCTCCTCACCTCATGTCTGTAGGTTCATTGCAAAGGGCTCACTTGGACTTGAGATAATCTATTTTTGTGATAGTTTAAAGGCAAAACCAGTACTTACGTGAGGAATGACCATTTAAAGTTAACTGTTACCAGCTTCCATGTTCACTTTATCCTTTTCTCTGCATCACTTGTGTGTGAATTCACAGTGCATGTACACCTCCGTATGTGCATGTAGAAATACGCATGTATGTATATGTGTGTGTGTGTATCAGGTATATTATTTAGTCTGGGTCGATCAACAGACTTTACTGCGAAATACAGTGGATGCCTTCTAGGCTGCGACCTTGTAAATCGTAGAGACGCTGAGACTATTGTCCACTAAACGTAATGTTTTTCAGTTTCAGATGCCATCCAGGCTGAAGTGCACAGTTGTTCTTGAGTATGACACTCAAGACGTTCCAGAAATAGCAACAGTGGCAAAGGAAACCATACAACAGCGCTGCATTGTGCACATCTGCGCCGTGGCAGGGGGTTGGAACTAGATGATCTTTAAGGTCCCCTCCAACCCAAACCGTTCTGTGATTCTATGATTCTGTGTGACAGACATGTGTACCTGTAGATCCTTTGTGTGTCTTAACCTTCCCCATCATCTGCCTCCTTCCTGGCTAATGGCCTTCCTGCCTCTCTGAAAGCTGATTCTTCTTCACCCCTTCCTCCCTTTCTGAGCAAACCTTTCCTAAGAGCTGTGAAGATGTTTAGCCTGGCACCACCTAGGGAGGGAGAGGGCTTGGCATGGGGAATAGCATGGGCTGCAAACCTTCTTAGCGCTATTCTTGAGGACTGGGGTTTTTTTCTGAGGGATGCAGTCCAGCTGATGTGGGAGCCTTCCTTCAGAGTGACGTGTAGCTGGCCTGTGTTTGTTCAGGGGTTGCGCTCTGTCAGGGATAAAACCCTGGAAACCTTTGCTGCCAAACCAACGCAGCCGTGTCTGTACTGTAGGGGTTAACTGGTTAACCCAACTCTAGCCACAGACAAAGAGGAAGAAACTGTGAAGATCCTCTAAGTTAACAGAAACTATACCAAAGTACCAGAAAAAGTTCCTGGGAGGAGTTTCCCATGAACCAAGAAAAAACAGATATGTAAATGTAGCACTTATCTTGAAAGCTGAAGTGCAATTCAGTGATCTTTGATCACTCATCAAAGTTGGGAGGGCAAGAAGAACATCTGATGCAACTGCTCACAACGGGAACTTCTGAAATAACTTTTTAAAGGGGTGGCAGGAAACCTTGTGCAATCCAACAGATCGGTTAAGCCTTGGGGAATTATATTAATATAAATACTGAATGCATTATTTGGGCAAGAAAGCAATTAATTTCCTCATGTGTCTGTGTGCTTTTTGAGTAAAATCCATCCAGGGGTATTGAAAATCATGCATTTGTCTTCATAGTTGCCAGTCAGCATCTTAAAGGCACAGGAATTCCTTGTATTATACGCTTTTCTTGGGGAAAACCTGGTATCCCTTGAGCACAGGTGATAAGTCTGCTTCGGCAAATGAAGTTCAAAGAAGCCTTGGGAAGGTGTAACCAGGGGAGAGAAAAGACAGAGGAAGAGGCAGAGGGTTTCTTCAGTGTCACGGAGTGTTACACAGAATGTGTGAAACAGAAGTACCGTCTGTCAGCTGGTTGTCATCAAGTGCTCATGTGTCCTGTCTCCTCTTCCCTCCTGCCGTATGAAGTTCGCCCACTGAATGGTGCTGAAAGTGTCGCAGGGGACCAGTGTGGGTTGGAACATCTCTTTGGACAGGACTGTAATGCTTGTTCTTGAGTATGACACTCAAGAATCTGGTCCAAAGTAGATTTGTCGGTTTGGGGTGACGTCATTCTTGCTGCCCTCCTGTATTTTATTAGGCACATTGTTAACTGAGTAGTAATTTTTCTGCAGTTAAGGGCTTCATATATGCAGATTTTTAATTTTAACAGAAATGTTCTTGTGATGCTATTTAGGTGTTCTTTGGTTTGAAGCAATAGTGTACTGTAATAAAAGCCATGTGCGTGAGAAGCTGCTTTGAAAGTAAGCTTGATACTTGGTTGGGGGAAAGGCCAGTGCTTCTTAAGCAGTCCAAACTTCTCCTGCATCCTGTGAGTCACCCTCAGCGCTCAGCTGCAGAAGCAGAACTGCCCTGGCAAGGACAGAAGTGTTGGAAATTGAAAAAAAAATCCCAGCTTACCACAGCAGGAGCTCTGCAAAACACTGCTGAACTGGTTGAGGAACAGCCTGCGAACTGAACGGCAGCGGGAGCGAGAGGGGACTTGGGTCAGACCCACATTTTTCTCCAATTCCCCTTTTTTCTGTATTTCTATAGCCTGAATTTCTTCTTCCTTGCTGGCACCAGGGTTTGGTTTTGGTTTTATTTTTTTTTTGAAACCAGAATATGAGTTTGGTCCAATCTGTAGTTTTAGGCTGAGATTTTTAAACACAGATTTGTAGAGTTTGCTATGAGGCAAAGTGAAGTTTTCTAATTATGGAACATTTGCATGCACTGATACCCAACTGAAAACGTGCATTTCCTCTGGAAAGCACCTTCATCTGTCATGTGCAAATTGCTGTCCTGTTAGGTGTCCAAGCCACTGGGCCAACTATGTCATTGGTTTTCTCTTATTTCCCCTAGAATTAGAGACTCAAGGGGAAAAAACAGAGCTTTAACTTGGTGAACCTTTGCAACTCTCTGATAGTCCACACACACTGGTGGATGAAAAGCTGGACATGAGCCGGCCGTGTGCGCTGGCAGCCCAGAAAGCCAACCGTATCCTGGGCTGGATCAGGAGAAGTGTGGCCAGCAGGGCGAGGGAGGGGATTCTGCCCCTCTGCTCTGCTCTGGTGAGACCCCACCTGGAGTGCTGCGTCCAGCTGTGGAGCCCTCAATATCAGAAGGATATAGACCGGTTGGAGCGAGTCCAGAGGAGGCCACGGAGATGTTCCGAGGGCTGGAGCCCCTCTGCCATGGGGACAGGCTGGGAGAGGTGGGGGGTTCAGCCTGGAGAAGGGAAGGCTCCAGGGAGACCTTATAGCAACTTCCAGTGCCTGAAGGGGCTACAAGGAAGCTGGGGGGGACTTTTTACAAGGGCCGGGAGTGACAGGACCAGGGGGAATGGGGTTAAATTGAAAGTGGGGAGGGTTAGATTGGATATCAGGAAGAAGTTCTTCCTGCAGAGGGTGGGGAGCACTGGGACAGGTTGCCCAGAGAAGCTGTGGATGCCCCATCCCTGGAAGTGTCCAAGGCCAGGCTGGATGAGGCTTGGAGCAACCTGGTCTAGTGGAAGGTGTCCCTGCCCATGGCAGGGGGGTTGGAACAAGATGATCTTTAAGGTCCCTTCCAACCCAAACCATTCCATGATTCTATGATTATCCAAGCGGTAAGGATGGCCAGGGTACTGCACCTTAAGGGCCCAGAAAGGCACTGGGCAAGGGGACTGACCGTGATCTGGACACTGAGGTCCCCCTGCTCGTGTCAGGTACCTCGCAGCCAGGGCCGTGCCACATGAGGGGGGTTTTCTTACCCTACAGATGTGTTCCCCGGGTGCTCGTGTGAAACACTGCCGGCTGCTGGGAAGGTGAGCACAGGGACGCTCCAGCTACCCTGGGCACAGTTACGTAGATAGCTGCAGCACTTGCTGAAGGGGAAGTGCTGCCGTAGGCTGGAGGCAGGAGGATGGGTGTGAAAGCAGACAGAATGGGAAGTGAAAGAGCCGCCGTCGCTGGTGTAGGCTTTCCCAGCGCGTCTGGGCGTCCAGGTGCATGTTGCACAAACAGAGCTATTATTTAAAACACTAATAATTTAAAAATATATTTTTAAGTATTTCACATGCACTGATGTTTCCAGTAATAGTTCTGAAAACAGACAGTAAAATAAAACTGCCATTTGAGGGCATGTTTTCTTTTTAAGCCACGGCAGTTCCGTACAGTGCTGCTGTCTGGATTCCCGTCATATTAACTTAGCTGTCGTGTGGCTTTAGGCTTCACATTTTAGCAGATGAAATAGGTTTCATCTGTGAAACAAAGGCTCTGAGGTTATAAATATTACGACTGTTTTGTTCCTATGTTCTCAAAAATCTGTCACCGAGGCAGCACACTGTAAAGTAAATAGGAAAAGGGTTTCACATCAAAGCATCAGAAAGCATCGTACTGTAGTGAGATTGCAGCCTGTCCGTTGCTGCTTGACAGCAACGTTGAATGCAGTTGTCATTTTCTGTCTCTTAAATTGTTTTCGGTTTACACTGCTATAGGCTAATGGGTTTGTGTCTTTGTTTAATGGCATGGCAAGATGTATAATTAGCTTAAATATGGTGTGTGCCTTCACTGAGACGAGCTCCGTGGCCGGTTAAATTCACTCCAGTGTGAAGACACGGATCTGCTTATGCTGCGTGCTGGGTGTATCTTTTTATAGGTAAAATCAGCTCAAGCTGAAAATGCACAAGAGAATTATACCAGTCTTAATGGTCTGTTACATGTGATGTGAAATACATGTAGTTAAAAATGTTTTATAGATCTTCTTATTCCTGGTTTCCCATAATTCTCAGAAAAATGTATTCCTTATATTTGCTGGTTTTTCTCCAGCTGTTACATGAGAAGTTAAGCTATTTTGTGATTTCTTTTCCTGTTCATAAAATCTTCTTTGTTCGTGATACCATTCTTCCTAATAAGGTATTGTACAGAAGGCTTTGCAGTGTGACAACTCTCAACAGTTGTATGGAGGAAAACAGCTTCTAGTAGAGCTGTTGGACCAAGGCACTTAATGCTTGTAATACATTTGTGTATGGGGTGAGTGGGAAAAGCTGCCCACAACTGCCAATGCTTGCTGCTGATGCCACCTCCGCAGAATACCTTTGTTTCGTCTGTTTTCAGTAAAAAGTACCACCGTGTTTAACTGAGGGCATTTTTGTGCAATCTGCTGAAAGGATCTGTGCACCCTTTCTTTGGCTTGCGGTGACACATGGTACCTGCTGGCAGACAGGAACATGTTGGCAGTTGGGTGCACAGCTCAGTCTCCATCTCATCTGGTACAAATACGGATTTTATGAAACACTTGTTTCCTGTTTCTTCAGATGACTTTTCCCTGTCTATTTGTAAGGTCTCCTTTGTGAGAAGGCTAGAGCATTCTGCTTGTCCTGCCTTCCCAATAATTCCAAGTGCTCATAATGAAGGTTACAGGCCATAGCAACAAATACGGGATACCAGAACTGAAGTTTTTCCTGTACTGGGATATCTTCACTGCTGGTTAGATCTGGGGTCTGACAGAAGATGCATTTGATGAAACTACAGTGGAAAATGGTGCTCCATGTTGGACTCAGTGATCCTTATGGGCCCTTCTGACTCAAGATACTCTATTTTTAAACTGTGTGACTTACGTGAGTTGTTACTTTGGAGATACGGGCCCTCTTACGCAGTAATCAGAGAATATTTGTAACTAGGTATTATCTCCCATTAACCGTGATGGAGTGCTAGTGCCTAATACAAATCCTAGGATGACGCTCTGAAAATTTACCCCTCGACAGCCATCCCAGCGTAATTTCATTAAGGATTGCCTGCTGACTGAGAAGGACATGGTAGTAGGAGGAGCTGTAATATCTGAAAATGAACAAGAGCTCTCAGAGGAAAGGGGTGGTCATGTCACAGCAGAGCAAAGAGGAAGGGGGGGAAAAAGTTACGTCTTCACTGTCACCCCAGAAATATTTTGAGGGTTGCGGGCATTGGTTTTGGTAACCAGTGTTACCAAATGTGCACAGCTGAAATTCCCCACCTGCCTTCTGAAGCTGTGATAAAGGTGTTCGGTGCCCATCACAGATTAGCTGACACCTACCTGCCTGCAGGAAACGCATCTTGGAACAGGACCCTTGCTGTGCCTGCGGTGGCTTTGCGGCATGCCGGGGCTGCTGGTGCTGCTAGGGGCTGGAAGTGGGATGTGTTCTCTGTACAGCCTCCCTGGGATGGTACGGCTGAAGGGCAGAGAGCAGGAACTGGGTATGCACCCCACAAATTGGGGTTACTCTTATGTCCACACATCCTTTGGCTTTAGCCAAGAAGCCTGGTTGGATGAGTTCATCGGCCTTACACATGCAACTTCATAGCTTTTCACTGACAGGGTCAAACTGACCCTTTCGTTTAGTCTCAAATTTTCCCTGCAGCACAGTGCAATTAGTACGTGTGACTAGTACAAAAATCTGCATGGTATCAAAAAACCCAAGAGATGAAAAAACCTAAAGCCACTACTGAATCCCTCAGTTAATAAGGGGATCTATGATGTCGGCTATTCAGATAATCCCTCCTCAGTCTCACTTTGGAAGTCAGCTGCCCAGGCGCAACCCCACAAATTCATGTATATCCCAGTCCAAAAAAGAAACAGCGTTAGTCTGTCAGAAGCATCGTAGCAGTTTTAATCCTCTGTTCGTTGTTATTTTTTTTCTTCAGGGTACCATCTTTCTGCCTGGCAACCGAGTAATTGAGCATCCCTGCAATGAAGAAAGTCCAGGAAAGTTCCTTTTTGAAGTTGTTCCAGGTAGGATATTCTACTCCATGTCAAAAGTCTTTTCAGTTTTGTTCTCAGTGACAAATGGCCATGTCTGTTCTGCCAAACAGAAGCTGAAGGTGATTAATGATTCAATTTAAGAAAAAAGATTGCCTAATTTGTTTTCATTCATAATTTTTTCATTCACCTTCAGGCAGCACAGGAAAGGGATGTGGTTTTATTTGTCAATATAAAGCATGATTGTTCATGGCAAGGGGTTGCACTAGTGAGTAGCATAGTGACAATACAAGTGTGTTTGCTAATGATTTTAGATTCTGTTGTATGCTGTGAGGCAGTGTGTCCTGTGGTAACAAAGGAATCAACAGCTTATCAGTGTAGCACATGGGCTTGATGACATCAGCACCGTCGCTTAAGAATGCTGCCTGGTCCCTGTGGGTGGATGCACAGGTTGTAACAACAGCAAGCCTCGCCGCTTTGAAACCATTAACTTGTTTTCAGTTGTCTTTTTGTGATTAGGTGTTTTTTTTCCTGGGAGTAGGTTGGTCTAAAGAACATTACCCTGTCTGAGGAAGTACCACTGAGTGGTGCTTCTGTGTGTATTGCTGAAGTGATTTGCTACCCTTCACTTGCCACCTTGGACTTCCTTGGGCGTGTTTAGGGGGCCTGGTTGAGAGAGTCCCTTGGGAGGCAGTCCTGAAGGGCAGAGGAGTCCAGGAAGGCTGGACATTCAAGAAGGAAATCTTAAAGGCACAGGAGCAGGCCATCCCCGTGTGCTGAAAGATGAACTGGTGGAGAAGACGACTGAACAGAGAGCTTTGGCTGGAACTCAGACAAACACAGAGGGTTTATGGCCTTTGGAAGAAGGGGCAGGCAATTCAGGAGAACTACAAGGATATCACGAGGTTATGCGAGGACAATATTAGAAGAACTAAAGCCCAGCTAGAGCTTAATTTGGCTACTGGTGTAAAACACTAAAAAGATGTTTCTAGAAATACATTAGCAACAAGAGGAGAGCTAAGGAGAATCTCTATTGGATGTGGGGAGAAACGCAGTGACAAAGGATGAGGAAAAGGCTGAGGTACTTAATGCCTTCTTTGCCTCAGTCTTTGATAGTAAGGCCAGTTTTTCGTAGGGTTCACAGCCCTCTGAGCTGGAAGACTGAGATGCGGAGCAGAATGAACCCCCATAACCCAGGGGAAATGGTCAGTGACCTGCTACACCACTTAGACACCCACAAGTCCATGGGACTGGATGGGATACACCCCAGGGTACTGAGGGAGCTGGCAGAAGTGCTCACCGAGCCACTTTCCATCATCTGTCAGCAGTCCTGAACAACCAGGGAGGTCCCAGTTGACTGGAGGGTAGAATAAGTGACACGCATCTACAAGAAGGGCCAGAAGGAAGATGTGTGGAACTATAGGCCTCTTAGTCTGGCCTCGATGGCAGGGAAGGTTATGGAGCAGATCATCTTGAGTGCCATCGCAAGGCACGTAAAGGACAACCAGATGATCAGCCCAGTTAGCATGGGTTTATGAAAGGTCCTGCTTGACCAACCTGATGGCCTTCTGTGACAAGGTGACCCACTTAGCGGATGAGGGGAAGGCTGTGGGTGTTGTCTGCCTGAACTGTAGTAAAGCCTTTGTCGCTGTTTCCCAGAGCGTTCTCCTGGAGACACTGGCTGCTCACGGCTTGGCCAGGCGCGCTCTGGATAAGGCAGAGGCTGGATGGGCACACCCAGAGAGTTGTGTATTTCAAAGCTAAGGAGGCTGGTCACCCACTGGAATTTGCAGATGCAGCTCAGCGCAGCGCGGCTTTATTTTTCCTTTCATACATGGCAAAGTATTGATTACGAAAGCGGAGTGCAGTCAACTACATTTCAGAGAGTTTCTCACTGTGGTCTGTATCTTTTTCCTATGTTCAAAATATTGAAAGAAGCCTATTATTAACACTGCAAGTCTGGCATTGACTAAAATCTTGTTTCCACCTAAAAATTAAGAGGTTTTTTTCATTTGAAAAAATGCTGCTTTCTTTTTTTTTCTTCCCCTGGATATGCATTCCCACAGAATGCTTTCTGACCTAAAATTTCCAGGCAAAATGGGACTTCCAGTCAGTCATTTCATAAATGAAGCCTGACTTTCTTCTGGATGTTGTAGATGGGAAAGGAAGAAGCTTGGCTGCTATAGTTGTAGCTGTTGCTGGTATTGCAGTAGGGTCTGCGCCCCACAGCAGTGGGTGTGGGGTGGGTGAGGTGAGCAGGCAGAAGTGATTGTGGTAATAACGCTCTCTCCCCTCCTGATAGGGGCAGCCGTGCGAAAAGCAGCTTTAGTTCCTGCTGCAGGTTAAACTAGAAGGTGCTGCTGTGGAAATGCACAAAACTGGGGTGTTCCCATGTCAGAATGGCTGTGGTGTCGCCTTTGCTGCCACATTGCGCGTGAAAGCATCGATATAAAGGATTTTGCTGAAGCTGGTGGTCCGTATGTCCCAATTCATACGACAACTTTATCTGCCTGATAATGCTCGCCCTGGGTCTGCTTATTATGCCTCTGGTCTGTGTGAATTTGGCATCGAGTGTGGAATATTCAGCTGTAGGCCTGAGATGTGCTTGGGGGGCAGGCACAAAAGCCTTCCTGTGCAACCATGCAGGCAGCTGTATGGCACCAGGGAGTCACTGCCTGCATGGGGCCTGCCACAGCTGAGCTCCAGAAAGCTCCCTCAGATTCGGCTTGTCATTTTCCCTAACAGGAGGAGATACGTCTGACAGCAGGAGAGTTGGAAATGGTAATGGAATAAGGCCTGAACTGTGAAACATTTGCATTTTGCAGGCAGGCCCTGCGGTCCATGTCCAAGGACTGTCCTTGGAGATCACTCATTTTCTGTGTATGATGGTATCCCAAACACCACTGGTGCCCGTTGGATGTGCAGAGCACATTTGGAGGTCACAGTGCTGCTGAGTTTGAATGCTTTTACCACAGTACCTGGCTGTTGCCTAAATTGTAGAAAGCCTCCATAAAGTGCAATGTTTCACCCTGGTTTCGAGTTACCAGTAATGTTAAGTCTCCACCACCATACGTGTTGCTCCTGCTCCCATAATTTGAATGGTTATTGCTGGTTTTCAGGGTGTCGGCACCTCTCACTCAGTTTTTTTCCAGCCAGAGCCCTTGCGTGCCAAACCTCATCCTTTGTGCCCCAGTCAAAAAGCCTTGGACAGAAGAGCTGACACTGGGAGTGCCAGCTGCTGGGCTGATGGGCACTGCTAAC
>NW_010241961.1:9656-30780 GCF_000690775.1 Eurypyga helias | reverse complement strand
CTTGTGCTTGGGATGCCCTGACCCAGGTCCAGGACTTTGCTCTTGGCCTGATTGAGCTTCGTGCAGTTGGCCCAGGCCCACCTCTCCAGCCTGTCCAGGTCCCTCTGGATGGCATCCCTTCCCTCCAGCGTGTCAACCGCACCACACAGCTTGGTGTCATCAGCAAACTTGCTGAGGGTGCACTCAACACCATCATCCATGTCACTAACCAAGATGTTAAACAGTTCCAGCCCCAACACCGACCCCTGAGGAACGCCGCTCATTATGGGTCTCCACCCAGACATTTGACCACCACTCTCTGAGCGCCACCATCCAGCCAGTTCTTTATCCACCGAGCATCTACCCAAAAGACCTCCAAAAAGAAGAAAGGTCATCTTCCCCTTATGTAGATTGTTATCTAGGAATAATACTAGAACTAATGAAGCCCAGTTCCTACAAAACTGTGCCTTGGAGGTGATTGACTTCAGTTCTGGGAAAGTGTGATCTCTAACGCTTTTGCAGCAATTAAAGCAGGAGAAAGCTACTTTGTGAATTGTCTGGTCTCATAAAAGGATGAGTTCAGCTTTGCGTTGCTGAAGGCAGTTGTGGGCCCACAAATGATGTGTTGAAAAAAGTGGGGGAAGAAATGACCTAAAAGTAATTTGTGTACTGATTAATATAAACTACCAAATAATGCAAAATTAACATTAAGAGAATATGAGGGTTGGAAAGTACAGTTCAAAAAAACCAGTGAATGCTACATTTGATAGTTGCATGATCATAATTAAGTGCTTCTAAAAATTAGTTAAATTTATATTTCTCTTTTGGATGTGGATTTCTCTTTTCAGAGAGAGATTTATGTTTTTAAACAATTGTGTGTGGAACAGAAGTGGTTGTCTTTTGATTTCTTAAATACATTAGGTTTATTAACATTTGGGCTGCATGGAATTTTAACACTTCCAAATGAAACTTGAAACTAGAGGAGACTGGAAGGAAAGGCATGCCATTTCTTTTCTGTTAATCCAATACTTCATGTCCAGATTAAAGTGCCGAATTTGTTCTACACTGTGTAATATTAAGGCACATTTTTCAGCTTCTTCCTACTTAGAAACTTTCATAAGAGAAAGAACAGACAATTCTCCAGTGTGTTTTCCAGGATAATTTAATTTCAGTGAATATATATGTATGATTTATGCATCAGTTGTTTTGTCGATAGGTTTTTATTATTGGATAAAACAGAAGGGTAGCGATGTGTTGCTAGTAATCTAGAATTCAATTTAAATAAAGTCAGTGAACATTTTAGTATTTAAATACTGGTTTTTGGAATGTAAACTTTGACTTTGGAGGGTAAGAAAGTAACATATAAATAATCTATCTACAGGTGTATTCATACTACTAGTTATTCTCATCTTTGAACAGGTGCATTTCTCTAATTTTTCTTCTTAAACATATTTGAAATAATATTTCAACAAAGAGAAATAGAACAGGTTTGCTTCTTTATTTCATTCTTTCGATAGTGGTATGTAATTTTTTTTTTTATAGATTAGTTTTATTTCCTGTAATCTTGATGATACCCTGATGCACTTCCATCAAAGTGGCAATTTTCATTCTTCCTTTTCTCCCATGTCCCACATGCACATTTCCTTTGGGCAGTAACTGAACTGCTGTTGTTGGAACTGATGTAAGCTGGGGGCTGTCAGATGTGCTGTCTAGACAGTTGCTGAGCCTGGTTTGGTCCCCAGCCTCAGACCTGGACCACATATGGCTGCTTTTGGCCTGCGGGCCAAGACCCAGGCACTTGTCAGCATCAGATATTTTCCTAGGACTATAGGAAAGACCTTGGCTCTGAAGAGTAATAATAATTTTATAGTCAGTGATTTTTTAATGTAACATTAGGATTTATTTCCTTCATTAATTTGCATGTATTAATATTTAACTTGTCATGTTTTGCTGAGTCACTCAATAGCATGGACAACTTGTATAGTTCTTCATAGCCTGCCCTATTCTTCATTGTCCAGAACACTCCCTGTCAGCTGAAGGCTGCAGCACTCCATAACTTCTTTTCAGTGTCATTTATGAATTTGTTAAATAGTACAGATTCTGGTGGAGCTTCTCCAGTGACCTTCTTCCTTCCCAGGTGCTGGCTATTATCTCCTTTTATTCCACAATACTTGCGGAGTCCTTCAGAAAATGCCAGTATATTTGAGAGAGATTATGTTTCTTTGCAAAAGCAGTTTGACTCTTCCAAATGCTGTACATACTATTGTGACTTCTGACTCTAGTTTACGTTTTCTGTGAACTTACACATTATTGATGTTAGTTTTTTAAATACACGTGCCTATAGCACTGTTCCATCCAGTTTTTAATCATGTCATCAAATGGGTTCAATGAAAGACAAATTTGCCACCTCTTGCAGCAGCTATTCCACAATAGTTCCAATCCTAGATGGAATATATTTTTAAAATAGCATTGTCGCGACTGCTGTTTCTTCTTTTTACATTTTAGCTGTCCCTTTTCCACCAACGCATCGGTTGACATCTGAAGAAGTGTTTGACACAGATGGAAGACCAAGGGTTGACATTTTGAAGAACCATTTGATAAAAGAAGGTCGAGTGGATGAAGAAATTGCACTTAGAATCATCAATGAGGGTGCTGCAATATTAAGGAGGGAAAAAACTATGATAGAAGTCGAAGCTCCAATTACAGGTAATATCTCTAGGTAATTTCACTCATAATTAAATTTGAAAAAAATCCAGATTTTTTCAGTAGTAGAGTTTATCTTAAAAATTGCTAAAACAAAATTTCTGTATAATCTTACTGTATTATCCTTCACACCTGCATTTGCTTCACAGTACTCAAATGGTCTGAAAAAATATGCTGTACATTATTTTGCAAAATGAAGGTGTTAAACCTATTGGAAAAAAACCCAGTATGATTGGTATTAAAATGACAAAATGGAAAGTAGTTAAATGCTGTTAAGCACTGGAAAGTGTTGAAAGATTGTTTTAGTATCTTTAACTCACTGGGACCAGCTCCACTGTAATACAAAACTGACTTTTAGGGTTTGTTGGAGTATTTTCATTGTTAGACTAATTCTAGATCTGTTTGACCTGGAGAAGGGTGGAATTGCTGATCTTTACTGCTTTTATTTATAAACAATCCAGACTTATTAAGAACAGTTTACATTCTATATCTGTTACTTATGATAATGAAAGTAGATTTGATTTTTGTGTTCAAATCAGATTTTCTTTCATTTGAATATGTTTTCTTCTAAATGGACTTACATAAGATCAGTGTCTGAAAAGCTTCTTTTAGGGCATCAGCTTGCTTTAATTTGTTAGTATCGAGTGATATGAAATGAAAACGTTTGAACAGTACATCATTATTACTGACATTTTAAAAAATAAAGAATGATTGAAATAGTGGAAACCACTAACTGACTGTCTGAAGTCGGAGTCTTTCTGAAGCTGTAGATAAAGCTCCAAACTACAGTGTTGTCTGTATGCTTAGAATTTTTGTATTTTCATTTATTCAGGTAGTTACCTAGAGCTGCTGGTATACTGGCAGCTGAAAAAGAAGGAAAGTTCTTGCAGTGTTTGAGTGGAAATCTTAGGATAAGAGACATAAAAGAAGACATGCTCAATTTAGTCTAATATTTTGTAGATCACGTTGACAAATGATCTGCTCAAAGGGAATAAAAACCTTTAAAGTCTTGTGTGCCATATCCAATCTTTCTTTCCAAAATTAGAAATTTTTTTTCCCCAAAACCAATTTACTGATAAACTAGCGTTAGAAGATGCTGTTCATCAGTCAGCAAGTGACATTTTGCATCAACGGAAGGCATAGTCTCTCAAATTCCTGTTAATTGATATCAGCAATACCTCATGCAGAAGCGAGAAGGCAGCTCCTGGCTTCCATTGAGCTGGGAACTCCTGTGGGAATGAGGACTTAGGAGCAGCTGTCTCTTCTGTACATTTTTTAAGTTTTTTTTTTAATGGCCTGGCTTTTCTGTATGCTCTTCCAAGTCTTCCCATCTGCTGTCTTTGGCACTTCTGCCTTAGGTTGCTGACCACTGGTCTCGTCCTGTCTCATATTCTAAAAACACAAGAAAAATACACTGTTGAAATAGTGAACATGATTATTTGAAGGAGAAAAGTAACTGAGCAAAGAGAAGATAGGATGATATTAAAAGATATGTTAGCCTGAGTCAGAAGCAAAAGGACAGAGCAAATTGTTGCAAAGCAGCAGGCGTTTTCAAAACACACGTACCGAGGAGAATTTGCAAAGATACTGAAGGGGCTGGGGAGGAGTGTAAAGAGCTGCTGACAACTTTCAAGGCCTCAATGCTCAGTACATTAACTGTGTTTGAAAAATCTTCCACAATCTGCTAGACTCAAACAGGGCTGTCATCAGTGTTCTCACAGGTAGTGAGGACAGCATCTCAATGAAAAGCAAGGGAAGAAGCTTCAAAACCATCTGGTTATTCCTGCTTTATACCTGCCTTTCCTCTTAGTAGACCTACATTGTGGCTGTTAACTATAACTTAGTGACTTTTCTGTTAGATGTTTTTAAATTAATTTGAACAAAATTTTTGCTTGCAGTGTGTGGTGATATTCATGGCCAGTTCTTTGATCTAATGAAGCTGTTTGAAGTGGGAGGATCACCTGCTAACACAAGATACCTCTTCCTCGGTGACTATGTAGACAGAGGTTATTTTAGTATAGAGGTAACTGAATATATTAATCTGTTTTGTCCTGAATTTTTCTAAAAGCACGCTTTCGTGGAGGTTTTCAAATGAAATTTTAGGTCTGCTTTAACATGTGAATGTGCTCTGCCTTGCTGTGCTTTCTCCTCTTTGGCCTGTTGACAGGAGGATATTGACCAGCTCTTTGGACTGTCCTGTTGAAATCACCACACTTACTCATTTTTCCTCCTTTTGGTTTAGTTAGTTTTTAAAAAGTTGAATTCTGTAGCATTGTTATACATAATTCTGCTTCTCTGGTAAAATGCAGGAAGGTGTGTTTGTATGGTTTTGGAGAACAGGTGAGTCATGACTGGAAGGTCTTTTTATTTATTCTAGCTGTTTATAAAGTAGATCATTTAACTTACGTACTAAAATGGTTTTTAATAATTATTAATGTTTTTCTTTACTAAAATTCTGAGGGCGATTACAGATATTCCCTATGGATGACCTGTGTTTCTGCCATTAATTTTTCAGGTATTTTGAATTCAAATAATTTTTAATTTTCAGCATGTTTATTAAGTATGCTGCTTTCCAGAAATACTCATTTATTCATATCAGTTACTTTCAGAGCTATGAGTTTGAAGTTAATTATTCTTCTGGAGACAGCTAGGGAAGTGCCTCAGCTTGGGATCTTTTCATAGATCAAATCTAATAGCGTGGCATACTCTTTGTATGATACTTCATTTCTATATTAACATTATGCTGTTCTCATAACATGTGTGAGTATACACTGTGATGGGCATGCGCAGTGCCTTTTGGGGTTGTTAGGGATGGTAGGCAAAGAGGAGATGCAGCAAGAGTGATTGCCTCAAAGTCATTTATAAGGAAAAATTTCAATAGGCATTCTCTATTTAATAATTCGTTCATCATGGCCTGTTCTTGATGAGTACAAATAATGTAACTGTCCTTGAAAAGCACATTTACGTGGCAGCGATGTATGTTAATATATCAAAACTGGTGTGAAAGCTTTCTGACCATTAATTACACTTAGGAAAACTTTCAAACAATAGATGTTCTTGAATATATTCATAAGAATGGGCTCTTTTTTTTCCTCATATGATTTTAATTTTAATGTAATATTTGGCATGCTAAATATACTTGATGAATATGTGAAGATATGCTAAATATACTCTTGAAAACCACTTCAGAGTTCTTAAAAGGCTTGTCTTTCTTCATTGAGATAATCTGCTCTCTTCTGCTCTGAGTGGCTGTTGGAACATCAGTGAAGTACATGGCAGATTATCTGAATGAAGCTGAATTGCTGCAAGTGCATGGAGGTGGGGCTGTGCTTTGTGGTCCTGTTGAGAAAGAAGAGTAGTAGTACATGAAAATCAGCCACTTGTTCTCAACATTAACATTAAAAAAAAAATTCCTACTTAAGTTTTGCCTTAATTAACATTTAGGATGTTTAAGTTGACCTCCAGGAGTTTTAGTATGTGGTTACTTTAAAATCTTTCTTAGTGATTCAAAATGTTTGGTAAAATATTTGACTTCTCTCAAAAAAGTGAAGGTTAAGTGTTCTAAAAATGTACAAACAGTGATTGTATACAACAAACAGCTGGGAATCAAGATGGAGTCCTTCACAAAGCATGTGCAGACTCTTCTTTCCTGTACTGGAAGTAAGTGGATATAGGGAACTCTGACATTTGTCTGTCTGTAATTAATAATAAAAAATAAATACGCTAGTACAGGAAAGCTTAAAAAAAAAACCCAACCCAAACATTCTTTCTATACTTAATAGGTAGCATGCTTGAGAATGTGTAAATCTTAGCAGTTCAATCAAATGTGGTATCCTTTTACTGAAAGGAAAGTGTTTTGCTGCTTTTCTATTACCTGTCTTTAGGATTGCCAGCTTGCATAAATTTTTCATACAAACAGACTTAGCTAAAACCATTCACAACTGTAGAATTTGCCAAATTAGTTCATGTATTCGTTTGATGCTAAGCAGTTATTTTGTAAGAAACTGATTATGCTCTCTGCTGGGAAATAGTTTTGAAGAGTCTGGGGACTTTGCAACATGCCAGGATATTTTAGAGTTACAGAAACATTGGAAAGCAAGTGGTATCATTAGGAAAATGATTTTTCATATTTTTACTAAGAATTAAGAAAATGTCAGTAATTAGCTGACACAATAGAAGTCTTTGATGTATTTCTCCGTGTTTGCTGTGTTTTTTAAAAGTTCCTTTGTTTTCTTCCTTCCTTCATGTGCTTGCTGTTCTACACAGAATTACTTTGAAGAATGATAGCTTCAGGGTACTCATATTGATTAAGAACAATAAGAATAATAATAACAACTTGCAGGTGACTTCAGTGTAGTCCAAAACTTCTGGGTTTTTGAGAATCCTGTGCTCTGTTAAAAATACAAGAATCAGATTTGAAATTTAAGAAATACATTTTGGGCACTCAAGACTGCTGGGTGGTAACAGACTCTGAAGTGAAGAAATTCTGCGTGTTCTGGAGCTCTGTCCTCGACTCTGTTCACTGCTGATGTGGCAATAATGATACATGGAAACTTAGTATGACTCTTTGAATTTGCTGCTTGAACACTAAATATTAAACAACCAGCTTTTGGGAGGGGGGAAGTGGTTTACTCTGTCCATTCTTAGTTTAAAAAGTCTCCAAGTGATGTAGCTGACTTTAATGTAAATATTTTTGTGATTTTTTTTTAAAATCTCTTTATATCTGCTTAATAAATATCTGCTTTCCTTTTAATGCCAGTTTTTAGACTCATACTGTAAAATCAGATTTTAGGCACAAACACATACATTATTTGTCTCGATGAAAATGTTCTGCAGTATAATTCTGCTGATATTATTTTATTATTAACTGTCCAGTAAATATAAATATTTTTTCAGCATTGTGTGGCTGTTCTTAAGAAAAACAATAAGTAATTTGCATAACTCATGTTGAGAACTGGACTCGGGGAAGTAGTGCTGTGTTGTAAAGTTGCACATTAGGCTGTACGTGCTTTTGAAGCTGTTAACATTCTTACTCAATGTTTCTCATTAATAATTTTTAAAGTTCCTATAGTGTATTTTACTGGGTATCTTTGTTTTTCAACAGTGTGTGCTGTACTTATGGGTCCTGAAAATTCTCTACCCAAGCACATTATTTCTTTTGAGGGGCAACCATGAATGCAGACACCTAACAGAGTATTTTACCTTTAAGCAAGAATGTAAGTAGTGTCTAGTAATGTATAGTTAGCTTACTTCCAACCTGCTGATCTGTGGTCTGTCATTTTGCTTGAGAGATGTTTGTCTGTTAGTTTAATTAAGGTCATGCAAACATTTGGAGGCCCCACTGACTTCTGTAGAATTGCTTGCAGTTAAGTGTGCATTGGAGTACAGACTGCTATCTGTGAAGATAGATTATGGGATAAATTTTGATCTATCAATCCTGATTTTAAAATTCTGGACACAAGAGGGTTATTTTGCTGTCTTGGCTATAACTGGGAATGTGAAGTAGCTTGCTGAGCAGTATTGCAGAGCTAGTAAAAAACCCTACTGCCGAGTAATTTTTCCATTTGGGGAATTGATTTCAACTGTACTAGTAAGGTAACTCTTTTGGTGATGTAAGCTGTTCTACTGTTTGCAGGCTTGTGCAAGTATTGATCCAGTGATAAATGGATCATTTGCCCTGGTAAAACCCTCTTTGATGTAGGTAAAAGTGATCTAAATGTAATCTATAAGCAGTTCTTAGCTTTTTGCTGTAAATTGAGAAATCAGAAACGTCTCAGTGGTATATTACACTGAAGTATGCTGTATGATTGTAAAATGCAAAATTATTCTGTGATTAAAACAAACAAACAAACAAAACCAACCAAACAAAAAACCCCACAAACACGCACAACCAAAAAAACCCCAAAACCAAGAATAGTTTTTTACACACTTGAGATAGAAGAAGAAGAAATGAAAGAAGTTTAGTTCTGGAAGAGAATATGTCTTAGAAATGTGCTTGCTTTTGTGGTATTTGGAAATGCTTGTTTAAACCAAAACCTGTTCATTGCTTTGGGTTTTTTTAGGCATGCACTTTGAGATTGGCTCTTATGATTGTGATCCACTAGATTACTTCTTCCATCTAATATGGATTTCATAATCTTTTATATTTTCTTTCTTGCAGGTAAAATAAAGTACTCAGAAAGAGTCTATGATGCTTGTATGGAAGCTTTTGATTGTCTCCCTCTTGCTGCTCTTTTAAATCAACAGTTTCTTTGTGTTCATGGTGGACTTTCACCAGAAATTAATACACTAGATGACATTAGGAGAGTGAGTATTTTGTGTGCTTGAAAATAAGTGGAAATACAGATGCTGTATGCTCTGATGCTATACAAAGTCATGTTTGTGAAATTGTCAGTAAATTGTTTTCTGTTCTTGTCTCTTTGGGAAGTGTAAATCAGGAACTGAAATGTAGGCTAAGCAGTATCATAATTAAAAACTCTTGGATTATCTAGTAATTTTCAATTAGTAGACCTCATTGGGACAGCTGGGGCTGTTACAAAACATACACACAAAACCCCCTAAAAACTCCACATGGTTTCCAGAGACAGGTAATACACGGTAAAGAGATTCATATCCAGTCAAAATTGTGCTTTATATTTATTTCTGGGTAAAAGCTAGAATATTAGCATGGCTTTCAGGACAAAACTCTCACAAGTTAACATCACATTTCAGTTACTCTTGTATTTCTTTAAAAACTGGGGTTTTTTAACTTTCTTGATGATGTGGGTTTTGATTTTGAAAGCGTGTGAAATTGAAGTATTTAATAGAAATTCAGATTGCTATTTAAAATGGCAGATCTGGTAGGCATTTGAATAACAGCTGTGGAGTGCCTCACTGTCGTAAATGTGCCGAGTATATTGGAAAGAAGAATGAAAACAAGTTTTAAATAGTACACAATGGGAACACTAAATAGTCATGTGCAATTTAAAGGGAAGATTGTGATGACATGAGGTGTCTGTTTGTAGTAACTTGGTTTCAGCCTGCTGATGTCAGGTGAAGGTTGTATCAGATGAGAATTTTCAAACTCAATTGCTTTCTGTGTGTACTCCTTTTTCGCTTGTTTTAGTTAACTGAGCATGACTGCTTCATTTGGAAATCAAAACCATTCCTGATACGATTAGTAACAGCTTAAGTGTAGCTGATTTTACCTTTAAATATAAATGGATAGTTCTAAGAAAGCTTTGGTATTAAGGATGGGAGAATAAAAATGTTTGTCCACATACAGAGAAAAGTATGTGGGGACCTATTTCAAAAAAGATCTTGTGCTGGTTTTTCAGATCTAAGTATCAGAGAGAAGGAAAAAGTGTGTCCCTAATTTGGTTTTATAGTATATAAATATTGGTGGCCCATTTTGTTTTTTATTTTCATTTATTGTATTTCTCATTTTCTTGGAATTTTCTCCATTACTTGTGCTCCATTTTTCTTTTTTACCTCTCCCTCTCCTCAGATTTATAGGCTGCTGACCAGCTGAATCTCATTTCTGAATTCATCAGGGTTTTTTTGTACTGACTGGGCCATTTCAGAGGTTGGAATGTCAGCTTATTTCACTTACAGGTATTACACTGCTAAGCAGAATGATGTGAGAGGAGAAGAAAATGGTAGAAACAGAGAGGAGCCGTTACTGAGCTACTACAAGCTCAGTAGTGTAAGTGGGAAAATGTACTGAGGCACATTGCATTTTTGGAGCAAATACTAATGTGTGCAGAAATCTATGCATTGTGCAGAGAGGAGAAGTAGGAAAGCAAAGCAAGTAAATGGTGCCATTCTCCCAAGGCCATAACATTTCTCACATTACAGCTGAAATGAAACATGGTCAGAGCTTTTTGGACAGTATTGCAAAGGAAGCACAGTCTAGAAAAACATTTTGGAAAGCCACTGTTGTAATAAGATTATGATTCATTTTTCTTTTAGTCTCAGTCTTGCAGCTAATCATGTCTCAAAGTGTCAAGTCAGTTTAATTAAAAGGTAATCTTGTCATCTTGGCCTCTATTTTCATTTGTGCTTCTATAATACTCAAGGCTACGTTAGGATGAAATATAAGCTTTTATGTTTATACATATGTACAAATCTGCATTGTGTATTGCTTCTGATGAAAGCCACATTTATAACTATAGGGCAGTGTTATTAAAACTGGGTTTTGGGCCTTTTTTGTTTTTTTGAGAATCACATGGTAACTTGGAAAAGGCACTTTACATGGGTTGGCAGCAGCTTCAATAGCTGCATTAGACCTTGGCATGCACTGATGATGTAAATGTATTTAAATTAAATTAAATGGGTGACGTGAAATGCTCTTTCTAACAACAGCATATACTTGTAGAAGTGTGGTGTGTGAAATTATTTCTGTAAACAGTTGAGACAACTGTATAATATTGCAAGCCTTCTGGTTTGTTAGCAGAAGTTCTTACTAAGAAGAGGTCGTTTCTGCAAACGTGTAGGCATCTAGTGTAAGAAGGGAAATCACAGGTCTATAAACAGTATAGCCATCATCTAAGAAAAAAGAAAAATTCTGTGCAGGTGCAATTTCTTCTGTATGAAGACTTCTGTCAGTATTATTGACATTCAGGAAGGTGATTAAACTACACAAATTAAATAGTTGGTTTTGCTGGCATAAACTAATTTCCAGTAGAGGACAGCTATGACAGTAAAGCCTAACCAGAAATATTGCTGCAAGTGCTTCTTATTTCTGGGAAAAGGGAAGTTTGTGAAAATCTCACTAGTCCAATTTTTATTCTCTGAGCTTCATTTACACAAATATTCTGATTGTGTTGGTAAAAGTGGCTGTTTCAGACTCATGTCCATCTACTTAGAGATGCTGTTTATTGCATTTCAGTTACACTGCCAAGACTTTTGCTGAAACAAAAGTCCAGAAATTGTGATTTATAAAGAGGGAAATGTCCAAATAAGATTACAGGGATGTGTAATTTAAAGAGGACAGACAGAATTTTCTTCCTCATTTACAACAGATGGTCATTCTTTTGTTTAGTTCTTGGTGATACTGAGGCTTGATCAGCAAAGTGCCTTCAAATCTATGGGGGCACTACTGGGAGGAATACTTTGTTTCCTATCTGTGGTCTGCTGAAATTCCCTTTTCTTTAGTAGTATGTAAGGTGACTGATACTCTTCACTGGCCTTCACATTGTTTTTAGGGATTTACTGTGTGGTAATTCTCAGGAAAATTAGGACAGATTAATTAAAACTTGTGTCTGTGTATTCAAGTATGTGAAACTTTGTGAGGGTCTTTTGCTACAAATGTAAAGTAGTTTTAATTTGCTGTATCTTAATCCACCTACAAGGTTTTGCTTCTCCTGAATTTGAACAGCCACGTGGAGTGTTAATGCACTTCAGTTTAGTAGCTCTGACTGCACAGGACCTAGAAATTAATGCTGATTTAAATATCTTTTATGGTATGTATTGAAAAATATACCGCCGATTTTTTTAGGTACTGTTTTAGCATCAGGTGTAGTGATTCTCATTCTTGAATAAACTCCTCTTTGCTGGTTACCTTATTCACGTTTAGAAATATGTGAAGCTAATTTGTATTGAGATTCTGTTTTGCTGTAGCCACAACATATTCAGAAATAGTTCATCAGTAACAAGTGTTTTGAATTGACTCTTGTCCTTTGTTAACTCTTGCTGTCCCCATGTAGAGAAACCTGTAAGTTAATTATTCTGATTTGATATGTGCAGTCTGGGTTGAGTAGCTTACAGTGACATTTCCTTAAATTTTGAGATGTCTTGAGTACCATGCCAGTTGGTAGGCTGTCTAGTGAAGGAAACACTGGTTTGGTGTGTATGTAAGTATATTTATTTTTTCACAAACAGACCTCCTTGCTTCAAGAAATGGCTATGTTATCGTTGCAGTGTTAGGAGAAAATCATTTGGGAGAGAGGTGTCTTGCTTGCAGCAACCAAAAATTTTTATTTATTACGTTTCTATCCCTTTGGCCAAAGTCATAAGGAAAGTTCTTGAATAATAACTCAAGAACATTTCTTAGAAATGCTTTCTGGACTTTCAGCCTTCTGTGTTGCAGGAAACGTCAGTCGGCAAACAGTTGAATCTTCCTTGTGTGAATGCTTCTGTTAGCTTCTGGACCCAAATTTACTGCTGGAGGTTTAGAAACTTGATGGTTTAATCTACAGAAATTCAGGTACTTGCAGAAGTTGATGGACTGACTTCTTCAATCTGGAAGAAATATTCCATATCGGGTTTATCATCCAGTGTGGGAAATGTTAAACCACTGGATTTTTAATATTGATTAAATTCCAACAACAACTTCAGTTAATACCTGCCTTGCCATTATCTGGCAGGAATTTGTAAAGATCTGGACCTCTCCACTTATGTTACAGGTGGCAGCCTCGGGAGCTCTGATTTTCCAGGGCATGAGTGAGCTTGGCACTACTGCTGGTTCCATATTTGAATGGATTCCTATGGACCGTTAGACTCAAATTCACCAGGTGCTCACCAAACCTCCCTTCGAACCTGTCATGAAGAGTTAAGTGTTCTCTAGTACCATCAAACTCATCATCTTTGGTATGGGAGGTAAAGTGAGATAAATGCACTGTCCATCAAAGAACTGTTCCTACATTTCTTGGATAAAATCATCTTGTGAACAAACTCCAGCTACATAGAGATCAAATAAACTTTACATTGAAACTGGGATATCTAATTTCATTTCTGGGACATCAGAGATTAATTGACCGTTACTTACTTAAGCAGGGTGTTCTCCTTTTACCTTAACAACTGCGCTGTCCTTCTTGCCTCTGCCCCTTTTCACCGTGGTTACTAGGAAAGTTGCAGGCTGCTGAAGCAGGTTGTTTCCAAGTGGAAATCTGTAAAGAAGCAGCTAGAGAAGAGAAAACAAAGACAGACGTCTCCCAAAATGCTTATGGCCCATTACACCAGGGCTAGAGCTGAGAAATAAAACCTGTGTGAAAGAAGTCTAAGATCGCTAAGCAGTCACGTCTTCATTACATTGTTAAACAATCCATTATGGAGAAGGGTGGTTCAGGGCTTTTTTTGGTTGGGTGGGGTTTTTTTTTCTTTTATTATATGGTATATTTAGTCTCTTTTAGTCTGTGCTAATTAATCATGCTTTTCTTTTATCATTCCTGTTTTCTGTACTGTTTCTCTTTGCTAATTCCTGGTAGTGTCTCCAGATTGGTAGATATGGCATGTGCATGAAAAAGGACCATTTTGTTCCTTGTCTGTAACTTGACCTTGTATTACACATATCCATCAGTCTGGAATTGCTCTCTCTTCTTTTTACAACTAATAAATCTTATTGCTCTTAACAGGTTTGGTTCTTTTGGCATGCCCTCTGCCTTATTTCATGAGGAGGAGAGGAAAAAAATATACAGAAACTACTTCTCTTTGATATGGTTGGGATTTATTCTAAAAACGCTTGGTATTGATGGATATGTAGTTTAACAAACGTGTAAAATTTACCGATTTAATATTCAAAGAGTCTTTGTGCTGTTGCCTTTTCTTGAACAGTTAGATAGATTCAAAGAGCCTCCAGCATTTGGACCAATGTGTGACTTATTGTGGTCAGACCCTTCAGAAGATTTTGGAAATGAAAATTCCCAAGAGCATTTTAGTCACAATACAGTCAGAGGATGCTCGTACTTTTATAGGTGAGTGTGCTGTGAACTTTTTCACGTGTAAATGCTGACTCTTGCTGCCTGTTTTAAGATAATTTCTTTTACTCATAGTTGTTTTCATTTCACAGCTATCCAGCAGTTTGTGAATTTTTGCAAAATAATAATTTGTTGTCAATCATTAGAGCGCATGAAGCACAAGATGCAGGGTGAGTACTTTGTGTCCTTCAAGAAATTATTCACGGTGTAAAATAAAAATTAATTGCTTATTGCTGTAAGATGTAAAATAATCTGTTTGGTTTTGCAGTTATAGAATGTACAGGAAAAGTCAAACCACAGGGTTCCCATCATTAATAACAATTTTTTCAGCACCTAATTACCTGGATGTCTACAATAACAAAGGTAAGAACTTGTTACTAATATGAAATAAAAATGTCTTACTAGATAAGTAATCTAATATCAACAGGTTTTTGCCGGGTAAGAAATTAAAGGACAAAAAAACCCTATTAATAGAAGTTTTATTATGAAGAAAGGCACATGACATAAATGACAACCTCCTATAAGAGTACCTTGAAGCACAAGTGTGGACAAACGTTGCCCTTCTAAAAGTTGTTGCTGTTTAGTGCTTATGAATGTATCGCCTGGTGTTTTCCAGTCGGGCAAGGCTTTCTTGTGCTGTGAGTTTTCACTCCTCTGGTTGTCTGGAGTTTGTGAACTTATGAAGGAAGGGAGGAAGCATTGATCAGCAGCCTGTGCATAAGGTAGTTTGTGTCATGGCACCTGAGAGTCAAATTATGTGTGGCTGCACTCCAAGAATGTGAGTTGCAGTAGGTACCTTCATGGAGAAAACCAGAACCCACCGTGCTTATAAATAGGTGGTCACTGAGGAGCAAATAAGACATGGAAAGTGTGTGTTTTGTGGTGGTACAGGCCGCATTGGCCATGTGTGGGGAATCAAGAAAGAGCATGTACGGATCACCATTGGAAATCTTATTAGGGAGGTGTGAAACAGAAGGAATTATTTTTTTTTTGTCCATCCTCTGCTTAAGATGAAGTGGCACAGGAGAAGCATGCTTAATAGCGTGGAAAAAGATTCACAAGACAGAATGACAGAGAAAAGCTTAGATGAGAACAAAGTTCAGGAACAAATTATTAAAAATACAGCCTGCTGATACTCAATATGACATTAAAGGATGGCATTTCAAGTGTGTGGTGAATGAAAGATCTCCAAATGTTCAAATAGTGTTCCTTTGAAACCAAGACCTCTCTTCTGTGTAATACAATGCATTTTTTTCCAACCACCTCCAAAGAACCGTTTATGTAGGGTGATTAACTGTATGAAGGAAAAGATGAGCTGTTGTTACTTGCACTGATTGTAAATTAAAGGAGAAATAAAAATAGCTTCAACTGGCTTTTTACATTTTTTTTCACCATCTCTGTGGATATTGCTTTTTAAGAATTATTTTTCACATCAGCTATTCCCAGTGTAATGCAAGCCTAAGTATAGAAAAATGCAATCAATGCTTATTTAGCTTTAGAATGCTTCTGTTCCTCTGTGCTTCCCCTTCTCCCTCTTCTGGATTTCTATTGTTTTACTCCAGGATTACAATGTGGGAAGACACGTGAATAAAACTTGATTCTGGATATAGCCTTGTCCTTTTCAGGACCTTTTAAAATCTTTGTTCATTATAATAGAGATCTATAGTAGACCTAGAGACCTATAATAGGGTAGTACAGAACTATATTGACATGTAACAATTCCTTAAATTGCAACATACGCAATGAAAATCCAAAGTTCTCCATTAGAAATCTGTCTGGTAAATACTGTGAAGAAGAATGGAGTATCGGGGATTATTTTGTCCAAAGTGTAATATACACCAAAGTGTAAAAAAACCAAACCTGTGACTTTACGTTTGTGATGCTCACAAGTTTTAAACAGCGTTTTCAAAATTCTGAATTTTATTTTAGCTGCTGTATTAAAATATGAAAACAATGTGATGAATATTCGTCAGTTCAATTGTTCTCCTCATCCTTACTGGCTACCAAACTTTATGGATGTTTTCACATGGTCTTTGCCATTTGTTGGAGAAAAAGGTAGGCAAAACTTACACATCAATGAATTTCTTTCCTGTTTTTCCCAGATTGATGTTAGAAAGATTTAAAAAAACCCACCTTATTTACCAATGAGAGATTAATTGCATATTTTTTGTGAAAATGGTTATCTGTATTTGTCTTTATCAGGTAGCATATTTGGTAAAGTTGTTTAACTGATTTGCAGGGGTGGCGTTTGGCATGTAAAAATGCCATTTCTGAGAAAGGATAGACTGAAATACAACTTGTTCTACAGGTTTTGGTTGATTTCTTTGCCTGTTTCAGTCAAGATAGTTAAAACTGCGTCTAAGCAGAGGTTTTAACAGAAAATATAATTTTCATTGAGGATCTATACCTGCATCGTTAAGCAGTACCTCTGAACTGAATTTGAAATTAATATGAAAATTGCTTATATTCTACAAAATGCTGGGTTATCTACATTATTAATCCTGTATATTTATATGTGTAAACTACCTTGAGACGTTCACGTGATGTTTTAACTTTTCTGTATAGATATAACACATTGACCTTCATTAAAGTTAACTTCTTCAGTTTAATTTTTCTTGGGAAAAAAAAAAAAAAGATAATTCAGCACAGATTGGGGTCGTCCCTGTCTCCCCCCCCCCGAGTTGATAACTCTGAATCTAGGACACTGGGGCTCCACATAGTGTACAGTTAAAAAACAATGAGGTTAGAACTGTTTGGGTCTGCTGAAAATCTTTCCATTTTATAAAAGAAATCTGGAAAGCTCTTTAAAGTTCTTTGAAAAGCATTATTGAGATGATATATTTATATAAGCCTCGCTTTCTAGATTTGTTTATATTTTCTTTAACGAGCAGTTAAAACCAAGTAAGTTGGACACTTTTTAGTGTGGTCAACCCACTCAGCTATTTTGTTGCTTTTAAACAGAGGGATCTGGCATTTGAGAGGAGATTTTTGTTTATATCTCGTACGTGACGATGCAATAGATAACCTTCGCTGTTGAGAATGTTAACACTGTTGTATTTTGCTTTTGCTATGATGCTGGTAATGAGACAGCAAGCACTGTTAAATAAATTGCTCATTGGCCCGCTGTATGCTTAAGGCTGCTTTAATCATGGCTGTTGTAGTTTGTCTTGCCTTTGGACAAATACATGCTTCCATTTTTGATGAAGGATAAATTGTCAATATTGTCTGGTCTGCATTGAACAGATCAAAATGAGAATAATTTGGGCTTTTTTTCATGGAAGTAGAGAGTAACTCTTTCTCAAGAATGGAGAAGAATAGCACAGCAGGTAACGCAGGGGTTGTATGGGTTAGTCATGAATATATGTAGACAGCAGTTTGCAGGGTTTTTAACCATCTGACTGAACTTCTGGAATAGTTTTGGTTTTAAGGAAGAGTCTGATATATGTGGGCAAGATTGAGTGGCAGAATAGGGAGACTCTTGGAAAAGAAAATACAAACTTTTTGAGACAAGTTTATGTATCCACTATGCTGGTATTTTTAAGGGTAGTTTGCAAAGAGATGTAATATGCATCACATTTGTACCATAGTATTTTTCTGCTTCAGTGCTTCTGCTACATGCCTGCAGGTGCCAGGAGTGCAATAGCTTTCTCATTTTAAACCTAGATTTGAGCAGTCAAAATGTTTTCATATTTAAGTAAATTTTTGAATGAAGTCTAGTTCAAATACTTATCCTAATGTAAAAATACCCATATACAAGAAGAGAATTCTTATCTGAAAGAACTTCTTGTAAGATAGGAGAGAAAGCTGTGCTGTGTTCTTTGATTGTTAGGTGGTATAATTTTTAGCTGCTTATTTTTCTGGGCTTTTTAAATTCTGTGACATCGCACATCAAGAAAACCACATAGTTTTGAAACGAGATTACTGAGCAATGGCCATGATCCAGGAAGCTCATTCACTGTAGTTGCTGGTGACTGGTTATATCTTGTCTGCATGGAAATGTATAAATTCTATGGGGGACAAATTCAGATTTATTTTTTCCTATACAGTAACAGAAATGTTGGTGAACGTTTTGAGCATTTGCTCTGATGATGAACTGATGACAGAGGGAGAAGATCAATTTGACGGTAGGGGTTACCTTAAGATACATTAATATTTTTAAGAGTAATAACTTGTGAAACAGTAATTAACTTAGACGGGTGTAATACTACCTGGAATTTGAAGAAAATCGCCTTTGAGTTTTTGTTTAGATAATGACACTTTGGGAGGGGTGAGAAGGGAACTATGGTTTTGGTTTTATTATGAAGCAGTAATAGTATCCTTTGCAAATATTCATATCTGATTTCTATTTAAAACTGCAACTTTTTGCAGAAAACTCTCAGAATTTCTTGGCATTTTAAGTTTGAAACATACTAAACATAATTTACTTTAAATATTAGCAAAAGTAAAAGTTCCTAAATTTCTTAATGATTGCTCTTCAATAAAGAGTTGATATAAGTGAAAGTCAGATATAATATTTCCTAAGGCAAAGTACTATACAGAAAGTATGAAATACAAGTTTAAGTCTTGGTGTTTGAGTTTAAAGCATAAAAGTTAGGATAACTTTTATATGTACGTTGTATAATGTGTATTTATGTAATGAATTACATCTTTTTGTCTTGTCAACTGAGATGCAGTAGATTAAGGAGGTGTTTGTAGCATGATGATTAAGAAGTGACATTAACATGAAGACCTAGCATGTCACACCTTGGTTTGTTGGTTGTTTACAGTAGCATTTAATGTCACACCTAAAAGTTTCTCAGACTTGCTTCATTTTATCCAGTAACAGAACTGATTTGGTGGATTGTTTGATGATGGGGGAGGAGGAGGGAAATTTTAGCAGCATTTGAGGAGTGCTAAAGGTCATTTATAAAGATACTAGAGACATGACCCTAGTCTTAATGTTTGCTCACTCCAGTGTTCAAAGTCAGTGGCAGAACAGTGTTGTGCTAGGCAGCTGTGTGTTTTAGATGGGGATGCGTTGGTTATGAGCCACTTGAACTTTGCTGCCAAGTTAGCTTGTTGCCAGAAATATGAACACTTAGTCTCAGATGTGATCCTGCAAACAGTTAACATATGTTTTCCATTCATGTAATTCTACTAAACTGAGCATAAAGCAATTACACCGAGTGTTTGCAGGGTAGGGCGTGGTGGTATTCCCAGACGTTAGGATTTAGGTTGTCCAGCATAAGTGCAGTCATCAGTTGATTGCTTATGCCCTGTCTTTAGTACAATAGTTGCAGTTTCCTAATTTGAATTATTTTATTCTTCTGTCTCCTTTAACAATTTCTTTGCTTGATGCGTCTCTTAATGCCTCCTAGGTACTGTCTACGCTTTATCTTTCTATGTGAATGGATTTTTTTTTTTAACTGTTGACTTTCAAGCTTTCACTTGTTTATCATCAACTTTTAAAATACACTCAACAATTCCACTTCTTGTTCGATGAATGCATTTTTAAATGTTGCAGTTTTCCATTTTATTTTTTCACATTTCTTCTCCATTCCTTCTTTATTACCACTGCCAAGTTAAAGATTTTATTTGTCTCACTCACCTTTTTCTCCATCGTTCACTTCCTTTTTTTCTGGACTCTCCATCTGAAGAGCGACTCATATATGGCAATAAAAAAGGTACAGACCAGACAGGGTAGGAATGTTTTGAAATATGACTTCATGGAACCTGGCACTATACGTACTAATGCAGAAGTTACCTTTCTGCTGAGAGACATATGTAGCATTTGATTATCACCCATTTTGATGGGATGTTTATAAAGGCTTGTGTATTTTGTTATCAGAAGTCATATTCCAAGACATCTGTCTTTCTGTGCATGATTTTTTTTTTCCTCCTTTCTTCCATTCCTTTTTTGTAGAATTTCATTCTTTTCCTATTGCTAAAATTTTATCTTTGGTCCTGCATGTGTAGGGAGCGTTCAGTTGTCTGTCTTGCTCTTTAATAATTTTATTGTGAGCCTTTTTTGAGATTGTGCATGGAATGTGTTTATACAGTGTTCCAAAACCTGGTTTGTATAGTACTTTTAGTTTCCTTCAACTGAGATGTCAAAAAGGTACTTTTTGATTGTATGTACAATTTTGAAGATGGCTAGATACAGCAGCGTACCAATTCACAGCCTATTGGCTGTTTTTCAGAAATTCCAGAGTAGATAATTCTGTGCAGAAAAATTCTTCTGACCATTACTTGCCTAATAATCAATTTGCTCTCAGTATAAATTTGTCACTTTCAGAGAATGTTTCTAATACTGGGGAATGCATTAGATTATAGACATGTTTCCAAAGGTTATGTGGCTTCTTTGGAACATAATGGGTATGAGCGTTTCAGAATTCGTTTCTTGTGCAGGCATTGGGAGTGGAGATGCGAGAGTTCTTTGTCACATCTCCTATAAATTAGGGTGTAATCAAGATCCTCTTCTGGATGCCACCTTACTGTCTCTTCTCTCAACTAACCAGGATTCAGTGCTGCAGCCTCGAGTAACGTGTTTGGCCTTTTGGCTTGGCTGCAATGCTTGTGGAGGGCTGAGGCAGTGAAAGACAGTGGTTAAAAAAACCCAACAAACCCATCCAAGCAAACCATCAAAAAGCCTAACGAACACCAAAACTACCCCAAAACCAGCCTTTCTCATTTTAAGGCGCAGGGACCTACCCAGCACTACCCAAAACATTTTCAGCCTCCACGTTAGAGCTCTGCAGCAGTGTAGCTCCCAAACAGGTGTGGGTAGG
>NW_010241961.1:0-9642 GCF_000690775.1 Eurypyga helias | reverse complement strand
GGAAAGATCGATGGTCCCTTGTTTAGCCCTAACCTTTTCAAAAGCTCTGGAAGAGTCGTCTTCTCATTCCAGGTCCTCAAGCTGTTATTTAATAGTGTTGAAAGAGAAAAGGTAAAAAATTATAAAACTTCAAACATTAAAAGATAAAAATTGGGTGTTTCAGCCTATCCTGAGCTTTCTGGTTTTTTGGTTTTGGTGATTTTTCAGTTTGGTGTCTGCAGTTCATTAAAGTTGTTCCTTTATCTGAAAAATCTTTACTCTGTAATTGCTGTTTTTTAAATTTAATTTAAATGGATTGACAGATATTTCTCATGCCCCGAGATACTTTCTTTGTGTTTGTAGGAAGGTTGTCTCTTGCTCCCCTTTTTCTTTGTCGCTACTATACATTTTCCTCCTTGTGTTTTTGTTGCTGTTGTTTGCCCCCGTGTGCCTTCTCTTTCGCATTTGATTGGGTTTGGTGTTCCGGGTGGGAGTCTGCCCACGCGGAGCGGCCGAAGGCCTTGCATTCCCGCAGCTCTGGCCTGGAAGGGGTGACTGTTGCGCTGGAGCGTGTGTGCTCTCTTGTGGACACCAAGTACTAGTGAGCAGCGATGGAAAAAGGCTTCTTCCACAGCTGCCTTTGAATGCGAGTAAACAAATCTGTGGCTCTGCGGCTTCTGTGATTCTCTTCTGCGCTCTTGCAAATTAGTTGGGCAGCTTTTTAATGAGGGCATTTCTCCCAGGGTTGAAGAACAGCGTTACTCTGGAATACGTGACAGAGCTGTCTGGGCTTGTTCACTTCTGGTCCCCTGTGGTTGAATGCAGAGTCTGACTGCATTAGCCTCCTGCGGTGTGATCAATGCTCGCCTTCCACCACGGCTGAGGAGAACGAAGGGTTTTAGTTTTGATTCCTCTGCCTTTACTGCTTTAGTGGAATCGAGGAGTCAGCACAAGGAAAGGAAGATGAGGGGAAGGATGACTTTCATGCGTTAAAACAAACCAGCAGCAGTGTTGGAGAAAGGAGCTGCTGGTTTTGTAATGCCAAGGCAGGCAAAAGTGGATCTCCTTCCCAACCACAAGCCTCCCCTCAGAGTTTTGTCTTCGCTCAGATCTGTCACAAGCGGTACTCTCTGCTCTGTGGAACACGCAGAATTTACTCCAGATCTTTGGTATCTGTAATTTCTGCAAATGATGCAAACCTAGGATGATGCAGAACGTAGAATTAAATGGGAAGGGAGGTAACATGCAGTTCTTCGGCGTTTTATTTACTGTTTTTTTTGTGGGTGTATTTTGGGGAATTGACAAAAACAAGCAAACTGCTGTTTTCTCTAGGACAGCTGTGTAAGATTTAGCAACAAATCTTTATTTTTTGTGGCTTTAATATCTCTTCAGCTTCATTACTGGGCTGCGTGCCTACAACTCGATATACACAGGTGTCAGTGAAGAATATCAAGTGTGCATTTAGGCAAGTGAGTTCCGATAGTTCCTACACTGTAGTGGTGGTAATTTAGCAGCTTGCTAGCTCTCACCAGTTGCTGTGGACATCCTAAACCTTTTTGTGTGTGTTTTGTGGGCGCAGAGGTGGCGATGGGTTTGATGGCATTCTGAAGCCATGAATTTATAACTTGGTGCCCTTAAGCATTTGGCTACTGGCCTCCTGTGAAGAGTCCTGAACTTAAACACTTGGGTTGAATTCGACGCGCTTTGAAACGGTGTCCCTGTAAATACTCATGAGCTTGAGACTCTCTCTTATTCCATTGAAAGTAGGTACAGCTGCCGCACGGAAAGAAATAATCAGAAACAAAATTCGTGCGATTGGCAAGATGGCAAGAGTCTTCTCTGTTCTCAGGTACTTGCATGACTTCTGCATTCCTACAGCCCTTCTCACTCTGTGTATTAGGAAAACAGCTCTCTCTTCCAGGATAATGGATGCCAAGCATTTTTCAGGGAGATCATTATGCATCAGAATCTTGTTTGACGCATTGATGCACCCCACTGATGTTGGCATTTTTGGTTAAAGAATATTTTAAAGTTATTTTTGAGACCTATTTCAGGGAATCAGAGATCATGATCTTCAGTTTACAAGTTATTTGTTAAGCTGCTAACTGTAAGTGTTAGAGAAAAGTAGAGATTTTGAAATCATGGGTGTAATGGAAGAGGTCAGGACTGGCTTGGGAAATTTCTGTCATACCCAAAAGTTGAGGATTAGGGGTTTTTTTTGTTTGGGCTCTTGTTTGATATCAGCTTTATAAAAGTACCATTTTCTTGTACCTGTCTAGATCTAGAGGTTTCATTATCACATTTACCAAAAATGTATAGTCTTGCATAGACCATAATTCTTCAAATAGGGATAATTTTTTAAGTTGGTGTTTCCTGAAGCACTCTGAACAAAACTGTGGATTGTTTTATGGCACGAAGACATGTTCAGTACCTCATGAGACATTCAGTGCTAATTTCAAAGCTAATGAGCCTGCATGTGAATAATTACTCAGGATTTGGTTCAGAAGTAATCAGTGTTTATAACTCCTAAGCCAAGACTGGTGTGGAATATAAATATTTTCCCCTTTCTAGTTGTTTGAATTTGAATTTACGCTCAGTCCTGACGTGCATAAGGCATGGCACAAATAGGCTTTCCCTCTCCCCATCCCTTCTTTTACCTTAGGACCGGTTACCGTGAGCGGGTATTTAAGGGTTTGTTGTTTTCTCTCACATCAGGGAGGAGAGTGAAAGTGTGCTGACACTCAAGGGTTTGACTCCCACTGGAATGTTACCTAGTGGAGTGTTGGCCGGAGGACGACAGACCCTGCAAAGTGGTAATGATGTTATGCAACTTGCTGTGCCTCAGATGGACTGGGGCACATCTCACTCTTTTGCTAACACCACACATAATGCATGCAGGGAATTTCTTATGCTTTTCAGTTCTTGTCTTAGCGGCTGATACAAGCAGAGTGTTATGTGTTAATCAGGCAATGTGAAATGGATACTTAACCAGGGTATAAAACTAAAAGCAAACGTGTTCAGCGGTGTCAGGCCACGTATTTCAGACTTCGAGCTTCCTTAGTTTACAGTTTTCCAGGTGGCGCAGATGCCTGAAGTGGGGTGACCTTATAGATCTGGTATTGAGGCATTTGATCGTTACAGATACAAAAAATGGCAATGTAATTTTGCATCCTTACTTGTCTGCTTCCCATTAAAATGTTTTTTTTAATAGATGTGTTAGTATCTTCATTGACAATGTCAAATACTTGTTGATATTGACAAACAGCTACAGGCTGCAGAGTTCCATATTACATTCCATTGATAGAGTGAAATGTGCTGCGTTTTGTACCCTGGTAATTAATGCCAAAGTTTGTTCTCTATGTTGTTTGTCAAATGTTCTATGTATAATTGACCTCCCTGAATTGTCCTTGTAACATGCTGTTTCCTTCCTCTGCAGATGTAGCTGCTTTCTTAGATCTGTCTGTCTCTCTCTAGGTATAGATGTATGTCTGTATAAGTGTTGAAATTAAACCACTATCCCAGACACTTGTCTGCCTCTTGATGTAGAAGCAATGTTGTAGCACCTTGTTTTTGAGGTTTGCTGCATTTGCTGCTGCACATTGTCTGTGCATTTTGAACAATAATGTACTTGAAAAATATTCAGTAATTGTTATAAAATCAGTTGAGAATAAAGGGATTGAATTTAAAACTTGTAAATAAATCAAAATAAAAGGGTGTTATTAAGTGTGCATATATTTTTTTGCATGAAAATAAAAAGAACTCTATACAAAATACACCTGTAATCTGGCTCATTGAATATTTTGTAAAAAGTTTTTCTTCTTTTTTTTAGTTTGTCGAATCATGGGATCGTATTTTTCACAAGGCCCATAAGTGATTAACTAGACATAGGGAAAACGCTGTCAGATTGTACCAAATGTAGTTGAAAGAATGAAGTCCGGGTTTCTGTTCCCAGTGGTGGATAACTCAGATATACCAGTCTGATCCTGGACTTCATAGCAGCAGCACTCGTAACATAGATGTTTCAAACACTTTCTGTTGGCCGTCTTCAGGCTTTACCAGAAAGTGCAAAACTGTTGTATGGGACCACTGAACTTTATGGCTATTGAAAGATTGTGATATGTGAATACCACTTTACACAATCTGTTTTCCAGGAGTAGCTGCTTTTCTCATTTTGTGGTTTAGGCTGCTTATTTGATTTTTTTTTTACTTTTTTTTTTTTTAATTCTATATAGTTGTTTTGGGGTTTTTTTTTAAACCTTTCACTATGTTTTCTATTAATCTATCAAAGCTGGTTTTTGATAGCTTTGAAACATGAATGTCACGTTTTAAGTCATTTTTCAGTGGACATATAATGTCTACAAGTAAGTTTATATGTCCGGTGTATGTGTGTGGTTGTTTTGTGAATGTCTGTGACAAGAAATGGTGTATGTTTCCTAATCCATCCAACTATCCCAAAAGCATATGTTCTAGTTTTAATCTTCATTGTTTAATACGATACGTTATTATGCTTAAAAAAATGAGTCTGCATTCCTCTCGCTCATTTAGCAGATTTTTACCCATGTTGCATTACAAATATCGGAGAGGATCAAACTGACTAGAAAATTTTTTTAACATAAAACATATTGCTTTCTACCATTGCTGAAAAATGTGGGACATTTGGAAAGTATGCAAAACGCATTTTGGATTTTTGTGGGTGTGTTTTTTCCCTGAGTAGAACTTTGGATGGCAATACTCCTTGATGCACTGCATTAATATACCTCATTTGCTTCAGTCACGTTGATTGTTCAAAGTAATCCATGCCAACTGTTGGTCTCCTTGCCTTGCAGTCATCTTTATTGAATAGCAATTTTATTGTTTCAGTCTTCAAAAAGTAGAACTTTTCCAGTGATTATGCTCAACTGCAAAGCTAGAACTAAACCAAAAATAAGATAAAACTTCCTAATTGACCCTTTCCTAAACTGTCGTAATACCAGTGAATTCATATTCTTGGCAAAAATAGGGCCACTGATAGTACAGTAGGTTTTCTTACTCCAAATACGTAATTACTTTTTGAGGTATATTGTACAATGTTGATCCATATACCATCAAAAATTGAAACTAGTCTAGATTTGAGAAAATAAAAGGACGTAATAATAATTGTAGTGTATTTTTTTTAATTCTTTCTTTTATTTGCTTGAAAATACACGGAATTGGCCAATATGTCATGGGTTTTCCAGGTTTCAGCCTTACAAATGCTCTTTTTTCAGTGGCACATTGAGAAAAGCTCTAGCTGTGCTGCTGCTATTAAATCTGCCAGAAGCTTTGAAAGCTGTAAGAAAAGCAGAGTGTGTATCTACATTTCTCCAGAGAGCTGGGCTGAAATTTCTTTATCAGGACAAATGTATACATAGAGAAAGAGAGCGTGAGGGAGATAGGTAAGTCACCATAAGGCAAAGGCTATGCAGTCTTTGCAGATACGCCTATTATAATTCTTAATGTCAGTGGCACGTTCTGTGCTTGATCGTCGCCGATCCCACTGCTGTTTCAGGGGTTCGTTCAGCCACACCTGCTGTCTTTTGTGAGATACCCCCATCCTCAGGGGGTAGAAGGTTGGTGGCGCTGACACGATGCAGAGTAGGGCACCGAGCACGGTGGCCGGTCTGACAGAGCTGCTTTATGAGCAACGCTTGAACCGATTCTTACTGCGCAACAGAGCAGTCTGAGGGTTAAATACAAATTCTGACCGTGGTGAAAGGGTTAAAAGTCAAGTCAGTCAAAAAAGATAATTTTGGAAAAAAGTGCAAAACTGCATCTTATGGAAGAAGACAAGATACGATTTTTTCCTCCTCCCTCAGAAATACATGGATATATTTTTGAAAAATGAATCATGGGTATATTTTTGAAAAATGAATCTGTCTAGTTTTAGACAGCTTTAACGTACTAGGATAAAAATAGACTTTGGGAAATCATGGCTTTCGTATGTTTCTAAATTTTTTTTACTGTAGATTTAGGTTTTTTATTATTTGTTACTTGCACTGTAGTAGCTGAAGTATTAACAGACCACATTAAGTAATGTTCTGTGAAGTAACAGTTCCTAGTGATTTATTCTGTGAACTGAATATCCTGAGAATCGAATCCAACAGTTATTTTCCAAATTGAATGAACATCTGTTAAAAAACCCCAAACACCTAAAGCCTTATTAAACAACGTCCTAAACACAAGCCTAAATTAAAAATTTTAAGTACTTCCGTGGAAGTCAGTTGAACCAGCCAAATGCTTCTGGTCTTTCTTGGCTGTCCTCACTATTAGTCCGAGGGGCAGTCAGAGAGTGTTTATGTTCCAAGTTGGCGAGGATTTTGTGTCAGATCTGTCCCCTGGGTAAATCAGGGGGAGAGCTGGAACTGAGGATGGAAATGCCATTGAACCCCGTTGCTTAAAATTTGCTCTCAAGTTGAGAATTCTCTGAGCAAAGACTTGAGGATCACCTGTTGCGTTAGTATGATACGGTACTCATTGGAGGTTTATCAAGGCTGACAACGAATACAGCTTTCATTGAGATAGACCTGCAAAAGGGAATCCCACAAAATTATTTCCAAATTGAGTCTTTACAGTGTGGTTTTTTTAAGTGCTTGTATTTTCCAGTCAGTTTGTTCTTTTGTGTCAAGTTGAAAATTACCCTTTTTCTTAACTGTGATGTATATTCCAAGATCTTTTTTGAATAATAGTACTGCAAGTAGAATGAACTAGGAGTAAACTTTGAAGTTTGTGTTTATGACCAAGCTACATAATTTACAGAGATAAATCAGTATTCGTGATCTTTTCAGGAAAAGATTGAAAACAAAGACTCCACAGGTAACAGGAAATGGTGGAAAGAGGTGTTTTTTTTAATGTAGCTTTGTATTTGTTTGGCAAATGGATTACAGAATGAAGTATGTATTTGGTGACTTTCTAAAGTAATGCTAAAACAAATTTAATTTTACGATTTGAAAAGGTTTCTTTCCCTTAACATAAACATAAATAACCATCCGTTCAAGTGGCTTTTTAATGTAAAAATAATTTTAAAAAAGTTTGCCCTTCTCTCTGTAGATTTAAGTGCAGGAAATTATATTTTGTGCACCATGGCATGTGCAGTACGTACAAGTTAAAATGCTGCACTACCCTTAAATATCCACGTTATTTTAATAGCACATAATGCGAGCATCTAATATTATTTATTTCTTTTAGAGTATCTCAGTGGAAATTACAATTTTATGCAACCGTGGGGGTAAGGCATAGCGTAGGCAATTGACGTGTCTGGTTTTTGTTGGATGGGAGATGAGAAGTACGTAAAGAATTCTCTTCTGATCTAATGCCATCTTTTCTTACGCAGCTAGTTCCCCCAACTTTCGCTGGGATACTGCGTTAGCTTTTTGCTGTTAACAGTATGTGTCAAGCACTACACGAGTAGGTTTACCACTATGTATGCTATTTTTTGTTGCTATGTCTGAAATTATGGCATTAGAGACATGGCACGTAGCAGGGGGGTCAGAAGTTGTTAGCGTTATTGAAACTCGGCTGCAGTTCAGGTCGTAGTTACAAAGTGGTTTCTTCATCAAGTCTGCCCTAATAGAAACTTGTTTTGATACCCTAATAACCTTATGTTAAAGCTTTGCCTTCTGGAGCTAAAACAGCTGGGGAAGGTCTTATAGCTGAGAAACTACAGCAGATGTCATGGTTATTTAGTTGGAAAAACAACTACTAAGGTAGCTTTTTTTTTCATACTCACATGAGTTCACCCACCAGGACTGTGTTAAATCCAGACCTCTTCCTGCTGTAGACTTTGTTGTTCATTCAACCAACCAGTTTACAAGACTCTGTAAATATGACTTGCGAGGTTTGTCTCTTAGGACTTAAATTTCACAGTTTGGTTCTGAGAGATACCAGTTTTAGCTAAAATACGGTGAGAAATTGAAGTCCTGGTTGAACTTCAGGGAGCTAAGCATAGACAAATAATTTCTTCTTCTAACACTGCTAGTGTTGGTTTTATAGCCTCCTTCCTGCTAATTTAATGAAGCTCACTAATGTATTTTAATCTTTAGAAATAGTAAAAGAGGTTTTTAGGTGTTTTTTTTTTTTTAAACCACACCACAACTTTAACATCAGTTGAAATTTTCTGTTGCTGTCTTAAACAAAACCCAAAAACCTTATAGAAATGTGCAGTTAAAAACCTCGGTTAGTGTTGCTTTGATATACTCCTAGTTGATAAATTGTATTAGTTAAATCTAGAAGTTTCACTTAAACTTAAAACCAACCCCCCAAAACCTGAATTACCATTCTAACGAACTGTAATCTCATCTGGCGTAGCGTACTATATTAAATTGATCATTGCCTTTTCTGCTGTGCGATATTACACTCTTCATCTTTCTCATTCATTTTGCATGCATCTGCTCACTTCTGTACAGCCACTGTAGAGGCAATTGAGGCTGAAAAAGGTATGATCAGAGTCTTTGCCACTGGCAGAGATCTGTGGTGTCTGGGAGGGAATTCAAAAGTACTCTGTGTGGGTGTGTTTTACTTTCAACTTGCACAAGCAGAGATGAATCAACTGCATTGATTCATCCCTCTTACATGTAACATTCATTTCTGGCTTTAGGGTGATGATTATCTGCAATATTTTAGGGAAATTCTTGGGGTTTCTTGGTCTTTTTGTTTGTTTGTTTTTACAAACTACGCGGTAGGTTTTTGTATAATGGCATGTCGTGGTATGTGGTGTTGTCTTGAAGTCCTTAAAGTGGGTAGTGCTTAGTGGTTTTTTTTCTGCATTCAACTGCAAGATTTTGTTTGATTGTGGGGGGTCATATGTGGAAGGAGGGTTGTTTATGCATGCTTTTTCTCATCAAATCGATTCCAATGGCTTTGAACCTTTTTTTTTTTTAAAACTTTCCGTAACACATCTGGTAGCGCAAGATGTACAAATGTTATGTTTTTCCTGTAAATCTTGAACATAAGTTGTTGACCAAATTCATTTCCAGTATATATGCCAGCCTGCCCGTATAAGGCATATTCAGTTCCATGCATTAGCAGTGCTTCTGTGCTAAAGAAGTCCTATCTACGTCCTTTGCTAGTGGTATCGAGCCAAATGCCATCCAATTACTTGGTGTTCAGAGCATTCACCGTCAGGTCGTTGTCTTTTCGGAAATCCTTTACTTTCCTCTGGCTCAGTGTCCAGTGAAGTGGGTGACACACAGCAGAGCAGCTGAGGGTGCTACCTTTGGGGTTTGTCAGATTTGGTCACAAAGCACCGTTTAATGACTGTATTCTTTGGTTTTTAATTAAGGAAGTCAGAGCTCCAAAAACGTAAAAACGTGCCATTTTCCGTTCTCACACACACGTGCAGGAGATCCTGTTGTTGTGAGTGGGAAGCTGTGCTTAGATCTCCAAAGAATGATTTCATCCCATTCAGTCTTAGTGCACGGTCAACTGTTTTCAGGCCTAAATTCAACTACAGGCCCTCGTTAAAGTAATCAGGAGCAAAATCATCCCCATTTTCTCCACTTACTTTAGATAGGTTTGTGTTTACATGACGCCGTGTTTAACCACGGTGCTAACCGGGTGGCTGTGGTCGTGTCCATTTCCGTCATCCACGCGATTAGCACGGCACGTGACCCGCATCCCGCAGTTTTGCCTGCGTGAAAACTGCGGGAT
>NW_010241960.1:1528-1991 GCF_000690775.1 Eurypyga helias | reverse complement strand
CACCCACACACCAGCTCCCTGGATCTCATGGGTACCCACACACCGGGTCGCTGGATCCCATGGGTGTCCCTGCACCAGCTCCCTGGATCCCATGGACACCTGCACACCAGCTCCTGGGATCTCATGGGTATCCCTGCACCGGCTCCCGGGATTTCATGGGTATCCCTGCACTTGCTCCAGGGATCCCATGGGTACCCACACACTGGGTCCCTGGATCCCATGAGTATCCCTGCACCGGGTCCCTGGATCCCATGGGCACCCGCACACCAGGTCCTGGGATCCCATGGGTATCCCTGCACTGGCTCCCTGGATCACGGAGCTGTGGGATGCCCTGGGGTTGGGTGAGTGGCCCCAGTCCCTGTGGTCCCCAGGGTGCTGGGGTCCCTGTGGTCCCTGTGATCCCTGTGTTCCCATGGTCCTGGGGTCCCTGTGGTCCCGTGTCCCTGGGGTCCCGGTTGTCCCC
>NW_010241960.1:650-963 GCF_000690775.1 Eurypyga helias | reverse complement strand
GGTGTTCCTGTGGTCCCCGTGATCCTTGTGATCCCATGCATCAGGCAAGTGTGTCATCACTTTCTCCCTGTGTCCCTGGGGTCCGGGTGTCCCTGGGGTCCCTGTGTCCCTGGGGTCCCCATGATCCCTGTGGTCCCGTGTTCCTGGGGTCCAGGTGTCCCTGGAGTCCCGTGTCCCTGGGGTCCGGGTGTCCCTGGGGTCCCTGTGTCCCTGGGGTCCCCATGATCCCTGTGGTCCCCGTGATCCCTGTGGTCCCGAGTCCCTGGGGTCCGGGTGTTCCTGGGGTCCCCGTGATCCCTGGGGTCCCCTGTCC
>NW_010241960.1:0-349 GCF_000690775.1 Eurypyga helias | reverse complement strand
CCCCGTGTGCCCTGGTGTCGGGGTGTCCCTGGGGTCCCTGTGTCCCTGTGGTCCCCATGATCCCTGTGGTCCCGTGTCCCCGGGCTCCCCGCGGTGGGGTGTCCCCGGCACGGTGGCACGTACCAGGACGCCGAAGGCCATGATCTTGAGGAGACACTCGAGGGAGAAGAGGGAGGTGAAGACGTTGTTGAACATCCGGAGCACGTTCTCGTAGGCGTCCGACGCGTCGTAGAACTGCGGGAGCAGCGCGGGGCGGGATGGATCCGGAGGGGCAGGGATGGGGACAGCTCCCAGGGGACAGGATGCATCCCAGGGGGTAGGATGGATCCAGGGGGACAGGATAGATCCA
>NW_010241959.1:3096-5934 GCF_000690775.1 Eurypyga helias | reverse complement strand
ACAAGGGCCTGTGATCATGAAACAAATGAAATAAAATCAGATAAGATTAAAATACTTGCAACAATATCTAACTTCATATTTTGGTAAATGGAAAAGTCACTTGAGAGTCATTATATGCTGTAAAGGGAAAGTTAGATTGTCATTTCCATATGATGACAGTTCCAGTGAGCCCAGAGGAGGCCACGAAGATGATCAGAGTGCTGGAGCCCCTCTGCTATGGGGACAGGCTGAGAGAGTTGGGCTTGTTCAGCCTGGAGAAGAGAAGGCTCCAGGGAGACCTTAGAGCACCTTCCGGTACCTGAAGTGGCCCACAAGACGGGTGGGGGGGAACTTTTTACAAGGGCCTGTAGTGACAAGACTCGTGGTAATGGATTCATATTGAAAGCAGGGAGAATTAGATTAGCTATCAGGAAAAAATTCTTCCCATAGAGGGTGGTGAAGCACTGGAACAGGCTGCCCAGAGAAGCTGTGGATGACCCACCCCTGGAAGTGTTCAAGGCCAGGCTGGATGAGGCTTTGAGCAACCTGGTCTAGTGGAAGGTGTCCCTGCCCATGGCAGGGAGGTTGGAACTAGATGGGCTTTAAGGTCCCTTCCAACCCAAGTCATCCTATGATTCTATGACTCTATGCCTCAAGGATTTTTGGCAGTTGGTAATAATTTTTTCATCTCCTTTAAATGGGGAACCTGATGATAATACAGCTTCACTAGAAAAAAAAAATATGTATCACAACACATTAAAAAAATAATCAGAAAACAATGTCATCACAACATTTAAGGAAGATTTGTAACATATTGTCCTGATCTTCAGGGGGAGAATTTATAGAATATTGAGCCAGAATCTAGGTGAAGCCAATTCTCACGGCATGTGAGAGATTGCAACCACCTCATTCAACTGCTGTCCTGTGCACTCTTCTTAGCACTGAACCTGAAAAACCTAAAGGCTTTTAGCATGTGCTAGATTGTTCTTGGAAAAGTCATAGAAGCAGAGTCAAAAAGAGATATAGAGCCACAATATTATGTTTTTTTCCTCTGATGCTAACAGATTGTTATGTTGTATTGGATTTACCTGGCAAGATGTTGGCAGTGAGAGAGCTACAGGTGTGGCTTCTGTGAGAAGCTGATAGAAACTTCCCCTACAGCCAATGCAGCTGGCAGTAAGATAGGCTCACCATTTGACAAGGTCGAGCCAATCATCAACATTGGTACACCTCTCTGATAACGTGTTTAAGAAGGGGAAAAATAAGTCCCTGGAAAGAGAAACTGCAGTCAGAAAGAGTGAGATGTGAGAAAAATAACTCTGCAGACACCAAGACCATTGAAGGAAGGTGAGGAGGTGCTCCAGGTGTCAGAGCAGAGATTCCCCGCCAACCCATGGTTCAGACCATGGTGAAGCTGGCTGTTCATCTGCAGCCATGGAGGGTCACACTGGAGCAGAGACCCACCTGCAGCCTGTGGTGGACCCCATGCTGGATCAGGAGGGTGCCTGAAGGAGGCTGTGACCTCATGGGAAGTCCATGCTGAGGCAGGCTCCTGGCAGAACCTGTAGGACCATGGAGAGAGGAGTCCAGGCTGGAGCAGATTTGCTGTCAGGACTTGAGTCCCCATGGAGGACCCACACTGGAACAGGCTGCTCCTGAAAGACTGCACCATATGGAAAGAACCTACACTGAAACAGTTCTTGAAGAACTGCAGCCCATGGGAAGGACTCACATTGGAAAAGTTCATGGATAACTGTTTCCCATGGCAGGAACCTCACGCTAGAACAAGGGAGGAGTTTGAGGGGTCCTTACGGTGATCAGTGTTAGACACGTGTGAGGAACTGACCACAACCCCCCACACCCATCCGCTGACAGTGAGGTGGTGGAGAAAAGCAGCAGTGAACTTGAACGTGAGTAAAAAGGCTGTGGGGGGAAGGTGTTTTAAGATTCAGTTTCAGTTCTCATTATCGTACTGTGATTTTAGTAATACCTTTTTTTTTTTTTCCCCCCCAACCTGAGCCTGTTTTACCTGTGATGGTAATGGGTGAGTGATCCCGCTGTTCTTATCTTGACCCACAAACCTTTTGTTATATTTTCTCTCCACTCTTCACCTGAAGAGGAGTGTGACAGACCAGCTCTGGTGGGCACTAGGTGTCCAGCCTGGTTCAACCTATCATATATATTAATAGCAATTTGAGCAATTTGCTCTAAACTATACAAAAATGTGTTTCTACTCTGAAACATTTGTCTAGACAGTTTATAAAGTAGACACTCAGAAGCGCCTCTACAAAGTATTTCATAGAATCATAGGATGACTTGGGTTGGAAGGGACCTTAAAGCCCATCTAGTTCCAACCCCCCTGCCATGGGCAGGGACACCTTCCACTAGACCAGGTTGCTCAAAGCCTCATCCAGCTTGGCCTTGAAGATGGCGAGGGATGGGGCATCCTCTTCTTTTGATCTCATGGTGCTTTGATAATGGGGATCAATGTGCTAGATTGAGATGCCCTCTAAATATTTTAATACTCACCTAGACTAAATTAATTTCTAGCCTAGAACTAAATCTGCTGACCTCTCACACCCCTCACATAGGTGAGCCGGCAATCAGGTCCCAGTAAATAATAACAGGAGAAAAAATTTCATTGTCAGCAAATCAGTATCTCACAGTTATTCAGGTAGTTGTGGAGAAGGAACTAAGGGCAGAAAGAGAAATGCAGGATCATTCAGTTAATATACAAATTTACTTTCTTCAGGGCAGGCTGTTGATTTCTGCTGGACACCATTTTTTTGGTATGTCATGGAAAGGGAAGGAAGGGAACTCCATTGACTTCTGATGTGGTTTAGCCTTATCTGGCAATTA
>NW_010241959.1:0-3065 GCF_000690775.1 Eurypyga helias | reverse complement strand
CACTCTATCTCTTCCGGATGGAGAAAGAAAGAAAAAAACAAGGGAAGCTCATAGAAGCTGAGATAAGGACTATTTAATTATATGAATGAAATATATACTGACACTAACAATCCTACTACAAATAAGTAATCAAACCAACAGAAAATAGAATGTATGATACAGGGTCTCACCACCCATGGAACAACACAGCAAGGTTCCAAAACAGCAAGCAAATCCTGAGTGGAGAGAAAAGAAAAAAAAAAAAAATTACCCAATCACAGAGAGAAAAACCCTGGAGCCAAAGAGCAATGAAACAAGAAACTGCAAACCCCCATTGAGTGTAACAAAAGAAGCTGTTTCTCTGCTAAAAGAACAAAGGTACCTACTAGCAAATCTATCTGCTAGCCCAAAAAACAACCCTAAACAAACCTACCTCTCCTGGCCTCTTTCATGCCTTTCAAACTGCAGATGCACCCAGCCTGACCACTATTCAGCAAATATTCCTGAAATCGGCCGACTGGGGAAGCAGTCAGCAATTAGTTGACTAGTCCCTTAGCAGGCTTTCCAACGAAAAGAACTGAGTTAGACCTAGGTCTTATCCTGCTAATTTTGACCACCATGCTCCTGTGAGACAACAACATTTGCCTGAAAACACCGTTCGAGTAAAGCTACAGCTTGCTTTTCAATGCACACTTATGTTAGGATGGTATTGTTCTTCTTGACATAAACCTCCTCTTTGGGTTTCCTCATGTCTAGGAAATGAAACAACTAATTTAGACTAGACTCTGACTCTTTTTTTTTTTTTTTTTTTTTTTTTTTACCAGGAGTTTAATTTCTACAGTCACCTGAAAAAAAGCTGCTTTATGATCAGATTGTATTGTCTGCCATTATGTGACAGACCTGTTACACTCTATTCACATTTCTTTTCCTTGCATATTGGAAAAAATACCCAAATATCTCTTTAGAATAAGCTTCTGTTTCTGGTACCAGAAGGCTCTCTTACTAAACAGAACATTTTAAATGGCCTTCATAATGTCAACAAAGTGCTGCCTTAAGTCCAATAAGCAGTAGATTTATTGGAAGTGACTTGTGAAGTCAATATCTGGAATGAAACAGCTAGTTTCATCTTGTCCAATTTTTACATTACTCTTCATTTTCCCAGGGAACTACAAAGCCGAAACACTTTCAGTAAAACACTTCCTTGTAAAATGATCTGTTTTATCTGTCACTGAGAAGGAATATATTTTCACTGCTTTAGTATCAGAATATGCATCCTTCATTTTATTTTAATTCATCCACTGGAACCCTAATGATCGAAGCCATTTCAGAAGATACCATCAATTATAACAGCCATCTCATTTCCAAGTGAAGGATGAGTCTTTTTCTCTAGTACTTAGGGACCAGTGATAATTCCCAGACCTCTTCTCTGTACAGAAATAATGCTGTACTTTTCATGTGTGCACTCCATTTTTAAAACTGCTGTATTTTTATGAATTTTTGCAGACCTTGGTTATAATAACTTGGTTATAATATTTTTGGTGCCAGCGACCCCAGGACAGTCACAATCTACTGATTCTGCTTTCATCTACTTTGATTAATTCAATTGTACACAATCCTGACTTCAGGAAGAAAATTGTGAGAACATAGATTGGAATCTAAAAGGGTTGATTTTACCCTATGAACTGGGTGCAGCACATTATAGATAGCAGTAAACTATACTGGAGACAGTATTTATTTAGCATTTTATCACCTTTTTTGATACTGTTCATCAAAACAAGTAGAACTACCCTTGGATATTCATCATATGCCCATCTTCTGTGTAGCATTTTGTCATTTATAGTTAAATTTTTATGTGAAGGAGAAGCAAGACATTAAGAAATTTAGTTAGAGAAAATTGATGCCCTACATAAATCAGGCATAATCATGACTAAATTTTGAAAGCAGTGCATTTCTAGTAAGTCTTGACCTTCTTAGAACTCAAATAAGAAAACAGCTGTCTCAAGATGGCAACTGAAGCACACAAGATGATGAGAAAATGCTGTGTTAAACAGCAAAGAGAGAAGAGACAGAATGTCTGAAATTCTACTCTTTGGGATGGGAGTGGGAAAAGTGGATAAAAATCCATCCCCAATACTTTTGGTTCTGCTACACCTTTTTATTTCCCGACCAAAAATTTGTTATCCATCTTTTAAAACCTTTTTTTTTTTTTTTTTAATACAGCTGTCTTAGGGTGAGGCTGTGCTACTACTCCCCCCTTGTGGTAATCTGAGAAGTTCAATCCTTCTTCCCTTGCTGGGAACATGGTAAAATGCACGTGGCCTTTTCTCACTAAATTTATATTCCACCTTTCCCAAAAACATTCCGGTGTACTGTAAATATTTTCAAGAGTCATAAGCCATCTGGTCATATTAAACACGGAATGCTTTTCCTCCATTAATGCCAAGGCTCTCTAAGACCTTTGTGAGTAAGTTTTTACAGATTTCAAATGGCCATTTATGGCAGAAGACAATTTAGTTTGCCTCAGCATACATCATGACTACATAGCACTCCAATCATTGAGTTATATCTCCATTGTTATATAAAAAATGTGTTTCTGTCTTAAATTCCTTTTTGTGTTCTGTATGCTACAACATCTCAAGAGGCATAAAGTTCAACTCCTTGAAGTGCAACAAGTTGAGAGTCCTAAGATTACAAATATTTTTACATTAAGGAACCTGTGACTGTAATATCAAAGGATGTGTAATGCTAGTGCTACTTGATAGAATGCCCTTAAAGAAATTAGTGTCACTAGAAATGTCTCCTTAAGAATAGAATTGGCTGTTCAAATTCGTTAGCAGACAAAGGGATTTAAAATTCTTTGAAAACAGTCACTTTTCCTCATTGTCTGATGCTGTAAATTAAAACCACATACTAACTAATCCAGATCATTTATTAGCCATCTTGACAGTCTGTTTCCTTCTCATCTCCTATAATGAATTTACCTCACTGCAAAGTTAAAATCTACATGTGGCAGAGCTGAAATAAGGTAATTCAGAAATTAAGTCAATTATAGAATCATAGCATGGTTAGGTTTGGAAGGGACCTTA